>NW_027455772.1:0-300000 GCF_040206685.1 Ascaphus truei
TTGAGTGCACCTGTCATTTTCTCAGTCTCTGTGTATGCATGGAGCAAGATATAGGCTCATGGATTTAAGAATGAGAGGATATCATGAGACAGCAATCTCCACCTACGGCCATACTACCTTGACAGCGCCCGATCCCGTCAGATCTCGGAAGCTAAGCAGGGTGAGGCTTGATTAGTACTGGGTTGGGAGACTGCCTGGGAATACCAGGTGCTGTAGGGGTTTTTATATTTCGCTTCCCTAATGAAAATATACATGGCATTCCTCGCAGCAAATGAAAATGTTTCATTTCTTGCTACTTTTTTCCCGCAGTGGCAAAGAAATCTATCGTTTTTTCCTCTGAAAGTTCAACACAATGCAACCTTCCAAAATAGAATTCTGACATCAAGAATTCCGTCTATAGTACATTTGAGTGCACCTGTCATTTTCTCAGTCTCTGTGTATGCATGGAGCAAGATATAGGCTCATGGATTTAAGAATGAGAGGATATCATGAGACAGCAATCTCCACCTACGGCCATACTACCTTGAAAGCGCCCGATCCCGTCAGATCTCGGAAGCTAAGCAGGGTGAGGCTTGATTAGTACTGGGTTGGGAGACTGCCTGGGAATACCAGGTGCTGTGGGTGTTTTTATTTTTTGCTTCCCTAATGAAAATATACATGGCATTCCTTGCAGCAAATGAAAATGTTTCATTGTTTACTACTTTTTTCCCGCAGTGGCAAAGAAATATATCGTTTTTTCCTCAGAAAGTTCAACACAATGCAACCTTCCAAAATAGAATTCTGACATCAAGAATTCCGTCTATAGTACATTTGAGTGCACCTGTCATTTTCTCAGTCTCTGTGTATGCATGGAGCAAGATATAGGCTCATGGATTTAAGAATGAGAGGATATCATGAGACAGCAATCTCCACCTACGGCCATACTACCTTGACAGCGCCCGATCCCGTCAGATCTCGGAAGCTAAGCAGGGTGAGGCTTGATTAGTACTGGGTTGGGAGACTGCCTGGGAATACCAGGTGCTGTAGGGGTTTTTATTTTTCGCTTCCCTAATGAAAATATACATGGCATTCCTCGCTGCAAATGAAAATGTTTCAATTCTTGCTACTTTTTTCCCGCAGTGGCAAAGAAATATATCGTTTTTTCCTCTGAAAGTTCAACACAATGCAACCTTCCAAAATAGAATTCTGACATCAAGAATTCCGTCTATAGTACATTTGAGTGCACCTGTCATTTTCTCAGTCTCTGTGTATGCATGGAGCAAGATATAGGCTCATGGATTTAAGAATGAGAGGATATCATGAGACAGCAATCTCCACCTACGGCCATACTACCTTGACAGCGCCCGATCCCGTCAGATCTCGGAAGCTAAGCAGGGTGAGGCTTGATTAGTACTGGGTTGGGAGACTGCCTGGGAATACCAGGTGCTGTAGGGGTTTTTATTTTTCGCTTCCCTAATGAAAATATACATGGCATTCCTCGCAGCAAATGAAAATGTTTCATTTCTTGCTACTTTTTTCCCGCAGTGGCAAAGAAATCTATCGTTTTTTCCTCTGAAAGTTCAACACAATGCAACCTTCCAAAATAGAATTCTGACATCAAGAATTCCGTCTATAGTACATTTGAGTGCACCTGTCATTTTCTCAGTCTCTGTGTATGCATGGAGCAAGATATAGGCTCATGGATTTAAGAATGAGAGGATATCATGAGACAGCAATCTCCACCTACGGCCATACTACCTTGACAGCGCCCGATCCCGTCAGATCTCGGAAGCTAAGCAGGGTGAGGCTTGATTAGTACTGGGTTGGGAGACTGCCTGGGAATACCAGGTGCTGTGGGTGTTTTTATTTTTTGCTTCCCTAATGAAAATATACATGGCATTCCTTGCAGCAAATGAAAATGTTTCATTTTTTACTACTTTTTTCCCGCAGTGGCAAAGAAATATATCGTTTTTTCCTCAGAAAGTTCAACACAATGCAACCTTCCAAAATAGAATTCTGACATCAAGAATTCCGTCTATAGTACATTTGAGTGCACCTGTCATTTTCTCAGTCTCTGTGTATGCATGGAGCAAGATATAGGCTCATGGATTTAAGAATGAGAGGATATCATGAGACAGCAATCTCCACCTACGGCCATACTACCTTGACAGCGCCCGATCCCGTCAGATCTCGGAAGTTAAGCAGGGTGAGGCTTGATTAGTACTGGATTTGGAGACTGCCTGGGAATACCAGGTGCTGTAGGGGTTTTTATTTTTCGCTTCCCTAATGAAAATATACATGGCATTCCTCGCAGCAAATGAAAATGTTTCATTTCTTGCTACTTTTTTCCCGCAGTGTCAAAGAAATCTATCGTTTTTTCCTCTGAAAGTTCAACACAATGCAACCTTCCAAAATAGAATTCTGACATCAAGAATTCCGTCTATAGTACATTTGAGTGCACCTGTCATTTTCTCAGTCTCTGTGTATGCATGGAGCAAGATATAGGCTCATGGATTTAAGAATGAGAGGATATCATGAGACAGCAATCTCCACCTACGGCCATACTACCTTGAAAGCGCCCGATCCCGTCAGATCTCGGAAGCTAAGCAGGGTGAGGCTTGATTAGTACTGGGTTGGGAGACTGCCTGGGAATACCAGGTGCTGTGGGTGTTTTTATTTTTTGCTTCCCTAATGAAAATATACATGGCATTCCTTGCAGCAAATGAAAATGTTTCATTTTTTACTACTTTTTTCCCGCAGTGGCAAAGAAATATATCGTTTTTTCCTCAGAAAGTTCAACACAATGCAACCTTCCAAAATAGAATTCTGACATCAAGAATTCCGTCTATAGTACATTTGAGTGCACCTGTCATTTTCTCAGTCTCTGTGTATGCATGGAGCAAGATATAGGCTCATGGATTTAAGAATGAGAGGATATCATGAGACAGCAATCTCCACCTACGGCCATACTACCTTGACAGCGCCCGATCCCGTCAGATCTCGGAAGCTAAGCAGGGTGAGGCTTGATTAGTACTGGGTTGGGAGACTGCCTGGGAATACCAGGTGCTGTAGGGGTTTTTATATTTCGCTTCCCTAATGAAAATATACATGGCATTCCTCGCAGCAAATGAAAATGTTTCATTTCTTGCTACTTTTTTCCCGCAGTGGCAAAGAAATCTATCGTTTTTTCCTCTGAAAGTTCAACACAATGCAACCTTCCAAAATAGAATTCTGACATCAAGAATTCCGTCTATAGTACATTTGAGTGCACCTGTCATTTTCTCAGTCTCTGTGTATGCATGGAGCAAGATATAGGCTCATGGATTTAAGAATGAGAGGATATCATGAGACAGCAATCTCCACCTACGGCCATACTACCTTGAAAGCGCCCGATCCCGTCAGATCTCGGAAGCTAAGCAGGGTGAGGCTTGATTAGTACTGGGTTGGGAGACTGCCTGGGAATACCAGGTGCTGTGGGTGTTTTTATTTTTTGCTTCCCTAATGAAAATATACATGGCATTCCTTGCAGCAAATGAAAATGTTTCATTTTTTACTACTTTTTTCCCGCAGTGGCAAAGAAATATATCGTTTTTTCCTCTGAAAGTTCAACACAATGCAACCTTCCAAAATAGAATTCTGACATCAAGAATTCCGTCTATAGTACATTTGAGTGCACCTGTCATTTTCTCAGTCTCTGTGTATGCATGGAGCAAGATATAGGCTCATGGATTTAAGAATGAGAGGATATCATGAGACAGCAATCTCCACCTACGGCCATACTACCTTGAAAGCGCCCGATCCCGTCAGATCTCGGAAGCTAAGCAGGGTGAGGCTTGATTAGTACTGGGTTGGGAGACTGCCTGGGAATACCAGGTGCTGTAGGGGTTTTTATTTTTCGCTTCCCTAATGAAAATATACATGGCATTCCTCGCAGCAAATGAAAATGTTTCATTTCTTGCTACTTTTTTCCCGGAGTGGCAAAGAAATATATTGTTTTTTCCTCTGAAAGTTCAACACAATGCAACCTTCCAAAATAGAATTCTGACATCAAGAATTCCGTCTATAGTATATTTGAGTGCACCTGTCATTTTCTCAGTCTCTGATTTAATTTCTCCATTTAAGGTAATTCTTCAAGAATGTATTTTTTTAACGGTCACAATAATACACTTATGCCTCCCATGTCATTTAGAAATATATCATACAGGCCTCAGAACACTCAGCATGTTATATGGTGAGCTTGTGGCTCACAGAGTTGGGGTGTGCAGTGTTCAAGCTGATACTTGGAAGAGATAGTGAGTTCAAATCCAAACAGGAGGAGGTTGAATATAGGCACCTCTGAAATTTTTTACTACTTTTTTCCCGCAGTGGCAAAGAAATCTATCGTTTTTTCCTTTGAAAGTTCAACACAATGCAACCTTCCAAAATAGAATTCTGACATCAAGAATTCCGTCTATAGTACATTTGAGTGCACCTGTCATTTTCTCAGTCTCTGTGTATGCATGGAGCAAGATATAGGCTCATGGATTTAAGAATGAGAGGATATCATGAGACAGCAATCTCCACCTACGGCCATACTACCTTGACAGCGCCCGATCCCGTCAGATCTCGGAAGCTAAGCAGGGTGAGGCTTGATTAGTACTGGGTTGGGAGACTGCCTGGGAATACCAGGTGCTGTAGGGGTTTTTATTTTTCGCTTCCCTAATGAAAATATACATGGCATTCCTCGCAGCAAATGAAAATGTTTCATTTCTTGCTACTTTTTTCCCGCAGTGGCAAAGAAATCTATCGTTTTTTCCTCTGAAAGTTCAACACAATGCAACCTTCCAAAATAGAATTCTGACATCAAGAATTCCGTCTATAGTACATTTGAGTGCACCTGTCATTTTCTCAGTCTCTGTGTATGCATGGAGCAAGATATAGGCTCATGGATTTAAGAATGAGAGGATATCATGAGACAGCAATCTCCACCTACGGCCATACTACCTTGAAAGCGCCCGATCCCGTCAGATCTCGGAAGCTAAGCAGGGTGAGGCTTGATTAGTACTGGGTTGGGAGACTGCCTGGGAATACCAGGTGCTGTGGGTGTTTTTATTTTTTGCTTCCCTAATGAAAATATACATGGCATTCCTTGCAGCAAATGAAAATGTTTCATTTTTTACTACTTTTTTCCCGCAGTGGCAAAGAAATATATCGTTTTTTCCTCTGAAAGTTCAACACAATGCAACCTTCCAAAATAGAATTCTGACATCAAGAATTCCGTCTATAGTACATTTGAGTGCACCTGTCATTTTCTCAGTCTCTGTGTATGCATGGAGCAAGATATAGGCTCATGGATTTAAGAATGAGAGGATATCATGAGACAGCAATCTCCACCTACGGCCATACTACCTTGAAAGCGCCCGATCCCGTCAGATCTCGGAAGCTAAGCAGGGTGAGGCTTGATTAGTACTGGGTTGGGAGACTGCCTGGGAATACCAGGTGCTGTAGGGGTTTTTATTTTTCGCTTCCCTAATGAAAATATACATGGCATTCCTCGCAGCAAATGAAAATGTTTCATTTCTTGCTACTTTTTTCCCGGAGTGGCAAAGAAATATATTGTTTTTTCCTCTGAAAGTTCAACACAATGCAACCTTCCAAAATAGAATTCTGACATCAAGAATTCCGTCTATAGTATATTTGAGTGCACCTGTCATTTTCTCAGTCTCTGATTTAATTTCTCCATTTAAGGTAATTCTTCAAGAATGTATTTTTTTAACGGTCACAATAATACACTTATGCCTCCCATGTCATTTAGAAATATATCATACAGGCCTCAGAACACTCAGCATGTTATATGGTGAGCTTGTGGCTCACAGAGTTGGGGTGTGCAGTGTTCAAGCTGATACTTGGAAGAGATAGTGAGTTCAAATCCAAACAGGAGGAGGTTGAATATAGGCACCTCTGAAATTTTTTACTACTTTTTTCCCGCAGTGGCAAAGAAATCTATCGTTTTTTCCTTTGAAAGTTCAACACAATGCAACCTTCCAAAATAGAATTCTGACATCAAGAATTCCGTCTATAGTACATTTGAGTGCACCTGTCATTTTCTCAGTCTCTGTGTATGCATGGAGCAAGATATAGGCTCATGGATTTAAGAATGAGAGGATATCATGAGACAGCAATCTCCACCTACGGCCATACTACCTTGACAGCGCCCGATCCCGTCAGATCTCGGAAGCTAAGCAGGGTGAGGCTTGATTAGTACTGGGTTGGGAGACTGCCTGGGAATACCAGGTGCTGTAGGGGTTTTTATTTTTCGCTTCCCTAATGAAAATATACATGGCATTCCTCGCAGCAAATGAAAATGTTTCATTTCTTGCTACTTTTTTCCCGCAGTGGCAAAGAAATCTATCGTTTTTTCCTCTGAAAGTTCAACACAATGCAACCTTCCAAAATAGAATTCTGACATCAAGAATTCCGTCTATAGTACATTTGAGTGCACCTGTCATTTTCTCAGTCTCTGTGTATGCATGGAGCAAGATATAGGCTCATGGATTTAAGAATGAGAGGATATCATGAGACAGCAATCTCCACCTACGGCCATACTACCTTGAAAGCGCCCGATCCCGTCAGATCTCGGAAGCTAAGCAGGGTGAGGCTTGATTAGTACTGGGTTGGGAGACTGCCTGGGAATACCAGGTGCTGTGGGTGTTTTTATTTTTTGCTTCCCTAATGAAAATATACATGGCATTCCTTGCAGCAAATGAAAATGTTTCATTTTTTACTACTTTTTTCCCGCAGTGGCAAAGAAATATATCGTTTTTTCCTCAGAAAGTTCAACACAATGCAACCTTCCAAAATAGAATTCTGACATCAAGAATTCCGTCTATAGTACATTTGAGTGCACCTGTCATTTTCTCAGTCTCTGTGTATGCATGGAGCAAGATATAGGCTCATGGATTTAAGAATGAGAGGATATCATGAGACAGCAATCTCCACCTACGGCCATACTACCTTGAAAGCGCCCGATCCCGTCAGATCTCGGAAGCTAAGCAGGGTGAGGCTTGATTAGTCCTGGGTTGGGAGACTGCCTGGGAATACCAGGTGCTGTAGGGGTTTTTATTTTTCGCTTCCCTAATGAAAATATACATGGCATTCCTCGCAGCAAATGAAAATGTTTCATTTCTTGCTACTTTTTTCCCGGAGTGGCAAAGAAATATATTGTTTTTTCCTCTGAAAGTTCAACACAATGCAACCTTCCAAAATAGAATTCTGACATCAAGAATTCCGTCTATAGTATATTTGAGTGCACCTGTCATTTTCTCAGTCTCTGATTTAATTTCTCCATTTAAGGTAATTCTTCAAGAATGTATTTTTTTAACGGTCACAATAATACACTTATGCCTCCCATGTCATTTAGAAATATATCATACAGGCCTCAGAACACTCAGCATGTTATATGGTGAGCTTGTGGCTCACAGAGTTGGGGTGTGCAGTGTTCAAGCTGATACTTGGAAGAGATAGTGAGTTCAAATCCAAACAGGAGGAGGTTGAATATAGGCACCTCTGAAATTTTTTACTACTTTTTTCCCGCAGTGGCAAAGAAATCTATCGTTTTTTCCTTTGAAAGTTCAACACAATGCAACCTTCCAAAATAGAATTCTGACATCAAGAATTCCGTCTATAGTACATTTGAGTGCACCTGTCATTTTCTCAGTCTCTGTGTATGCATGGAGCAAGATATAGGCTCATGGATTTAAGAATGAGAGGATATCATGAGACAGCAATCTCCACCTACGGCCATACTACCTTGACAGCGCCCGATCCCGTCAGATCTCGGAAGCTAAGCAGGGTGAGGCTTGATTAGGACTGGGTTGGGAGACTGCCTGGGAATACCAGGTGCTGTAGGGGTTTTTATTTTTCGCTTCCCTAATGAAAATATACATGGCATTCCTCGCAGCAAATGAAAATGTTTCATTTCTTGCTACTTTTTTCCCGCAGTGGCAAAGAAATCTATCGTTTTTTCCTCTGAAAGTTCAACACAATGCAACCTTCCAAAATAGAATTCTGACATCAAGAATTCCGTCTATAGTACATTTGAGTGCACCTGTCATTTTCTCAGTCTCTGTGTATGCATGGAGCAAGATATAGGCTCATGGATTTAAGAATGAGAGGATATCATGAGACAGCAATCTCCACCTACGGCCATACTACCTTGAAAGCGCCCGATCCCGTCAGATCTCGGAAGCTAAGCAGGGTGAGGCTTGATTAGTACTGGGTTGGGAGACTGCCTGGGAATACCAGGTGCTGTGGGTGTTTTTATTTTTTGCTTCCCTAATGAAAATATACATGGCATTCCTTGCAGCAAATGAAAATGTTTCATTTTTTACTACTTTTTTCCCGCAGTGGCAAAGAAATATATCGTTTTTTCCTCAGAAAGTTCAACACAATGCAACCTTCCAAAATAGAATTCTGACATCAAGAATTCCGTCTATAGTACATTTGAGTGCACCTGTCATTTTCTCAGTCTCTGTGTATGCATGGAGCAAGATATAGGCTCATGGATTTAAGAATGAGAGGATATCATGAGACAGCAATCTCCACCTACGGCCATACTACCTTGAAAGCGCCCGATCCCGTCAGATCTCGGAAGCTAAGCAGGGTGAGGCTTGATTAGTCCTGGGTTGGGAGACTGCCTGGGAATACCAGGTGCTGTAGGGGTTTTTATTTTTCGCTTCCCTAATGAAAATATACATGGCATTCCTCGCAGCAAATGAAAATGTTTCATTTCTTGCTACTTTTTTCCCGGAGTGGCAAAGAAATATATTGTTTTTTCCTCTGAAAGTTCAACACAATGCAACCTTCCAAAATAGAATTCTGACATCAAGAATTCCGTCTATAGTATATTTGAGTGCACCTGTCATTTTCTCAGTCTCTGATTTAATTTCTCCATTTAAGGTAATTCTTCAAGAATGTATTTTTTTAACGGTCACAATAATACACTTATGCCTCCCATGTCATTTAGAAATATATCATACAGGCCTCAGAACACTCAGCATGTTATATGGTGAGCTTGTGGCTCACAGAGTTGGGGTGTGCAGTGTTCAAGCTGATACTTGGAAGAGATAGTGAGTTCAAATCCAAACAGGAGGAGGTTGAATATAGGCACCTCTGAAATTTTTTACTACTTTTTTCCCGCAGTGGCAAAGAAATCTATCGTTTTTTCCTTTGAAAGTTCAACACAATGCAACCTTCCAAAATAGAATTCTGACATCAAGAATTCCGTCTATAGTACATTTGAGTGCACCTGTCATTTTCTCAGTCTCTGTGTATGCATGGAGCAAGATATAGGCTCATGGATTTAAGAATGAGAGGATATCATGAGACAGCAATCTCCACCTACGGCCATACTACCTTGACAGCGCCCGATCCCGTCAGATCTCGGAAGCTAAGCAGGGTGAGGCTTGATTAGTACTGGGTTGGGAGACTGCCTGGGAATACCAGGTGCTGTAGGGGTTTTTATTTTTCGCTTCCCTAATGAAAATATACATGGCATTCCTCGCAACAAATGAAAATGTTTCATTTCTTGCTACTTTTTTCCCGCAGTGGCAAAGAAATCTATCGTTTTTTCCTCTGAAAGTTCAACACAATGCAACCTTCCAAAATAGAATTCTGACATCAAGAATTCCGTCTATAGTACATTTGAGTGCACCTGTCATTTTCTCAGTCTCTGTGTATGCATGGAGCAAGATATAGGCTCATGGATTTAAGAATGAGAGGATATCATGAGACAGCAATCTCCACCTACGGCCATACTACCTTGAAAGCGCCCGATCCCGTCAGATCTCGGAAGCTAAGCAGGGTGAGGCTTGATTAGTACTGGGTTGGGAGACTGCCTGGGAATACCAGGTGCTGTGGGTGTTTTTATTTTTTGCTTCCCTAATGAAAATATACATGGCATTCCTTGCAGCAAATGAAAATGTTTCATTTTTTACTACTTTTTTCCCGCAGTGGCAAAGAAATATATCGTTTTTTCCTCAGAAAGTTCAACACAATGCAACCTTCCAAAATAGAATTCTGACATCAAGAATTCCGTCTATAGTACATTTGAGTGCACCTGTCATTTTCTCAGTCTCTGTGTATGCATGGAGCAAGATATAGGCTCATGGATTTAAGAATGAGAGGATATCATGAGACAGCAATCTCCACCTACGGCCATACTACCTTGAAAGCGCCCGATCCCGTCAGATCTCGGAAGCTAAGCAGGGTGAGGCTTGATTAGTCCTGGGTTGGGAGACTGCCTGGGAATACCAGGTGCTGTAGGGGTTTTTATTTTTCGCTTCCCTAATGAAAATATACATGGCATTCCTCGCAGCAAATGAAAATGTTTCATTTCTTGCTACTTTTTTCCCGGAGTGGCAAAGAAATATATTGTTTTTTCCTCTGAAAGTTCAACACAATGCAACCTTCCAAAATAGAATTCTGACATCAAGAATTCCGTCTATAGTATATTTGAGTGCACCTGTCATTTTCTCAGTCTCTGATTTAATTTCTCCATTTAAGGTAATTCTTCAAGAATGTATTTTTTTAACGGTCACAATAATACACTTATGCCTCCCATGTCATTTAGAAATATATCATACAGGCCTCAGAACACTCAGCATGTTATATGGTGAGCTTGTGGCTCACAGAGTTGGGGTGTGCAGTGTTCAAGCTGATACTTGGAAGAGATAGTGAGTTCAAATCCAAACAGGAGGAGGTTGAATATAGGCACCTCTGAAATTTTTTACTACTTTTTTCCCGCAGTGGCAAAGAAATCTATCGTTTTTTCCTTTGAAAGTTCAACACAATGCAACCTTCCAAAATAGAATTCTGACATCAAGAATTCCGTCTATAGTACATTTGAGTGCACCTGTCATTTTCTCAGTCTCTGTGTATGCATGGAGCAAGATATAGGCTCATGGATTTAAGAATGAGAGGATATCATGAGACAGCAATCTCCACCTACGGCCATACTACCTTGACAGCGCCCGATCCCGTCAGATCTCGGAAGCTAAGCAGGGTGAGGCTTGATTAGGACTGGGTTGGGAGACTGCCTGGGAATACCAGGTGCTGTAGGGGTTTTTATTTTTCGCTTCCCTAATGAAAATATACATGGCATTCCTCGCAGCAAATGAAAATGTTTCATTTCTTGCTACTTTTTTCCCGCAGTGGCAAAGAAATCTATCGTTTTTTCCTCTGAAAGTTCAACACAATGCAACCTTCCAAAATAGAATTCTGACATCAAGAATTCCGTCTATAGTACATTTGAGTGCACCTGTCATTTTCTCAGTCTCTGTGTATGCATGGAGCAAGATATAGGCTCATGGATTTAAGAATGAGAGGATATCATGAGACAGCAATCTCCACCTACGGCCATACTACCTTGAAAGCGCCCGATCCCGTCAGATCTCGGAAGCTAAGCAGGGTGAGGCTTGATTAGTACTGGGTTGGGAGACTGCCTGGGAATACCAGGTGCTGTGGGTGTTTTTATTTTTTGCTTCCCTAATGAAAATATACATGGCATTCCTTGCAGCAAATGAAAATGTTTCATTTTTTACTACTTTTTTCCCGCAGTGGCAAAGAAATATATCGTTTTTTCCTCAGAAAGTTCAACACAATGCAACCTTCCAAAATAGAATTCTGACATCAAGAATTCCGTCTATAGTACATTTGAGTGCACCTGTCATTTTCTCAGTCTCTGTGTATGCATGGAGCAAGATATAGGCTCATGGATTTAAGAATGAGAGGATATCATGAGACAGCAATCTCCACCTACGGCCATACTACCTTGAAAGCGCCCGATCCCGTCAGATCTCGGAAGCTAAGCAGGGTGAGGCTTGATTAGTCCTGGGTTGGGAGACTGCCTGGGAATACCAGGTGCTGTAGGGGTTTTTATTTTTCGCTTCCCTAATGAAAATATACATGGCATTCCTCGCAGCAAATGAAAATGTTTCATTTCTTGCTACTTTTTTCCCGGAGTGGCAAAGAAATATATTGTTTTTTCCTCTGAAAGTTCAACACAATGCAACCTTCCAAAATAGAATTCTGACATCAAGAATTCCGTCTATAGTATATTTGAGTGCACCTGTCATTTTCTCAGTCTCTGATTTAATTTCTCCATTTAAGGTAATTCTTCAAGAATGTATTTTTTTAACGGTCACAATAATACACTTATGCCTCCCATGTCATTTAGAAATATATCATACAGGCCTCAGAACACTCAGCATGTTATATGGTGAGCTTGTGGCTCACAGAGTTGGGGTGTGCAGTGTTCAAGCTGATACTTGGAAGAGATAGTGAGTTCAAATCCAAACAGGAGGAGGTTGAATATAGGCACCTCTGAAATTTTTTACTACTTTTTTCCCGCAGTGGCAAAGAAATCTATCGTTTTTTCCTCTGAAAGTTCAACACAATGCAACCTTCCAAAATAGAATTCTGACATCAAGAATTCCGTCTATAGTACATTTGAGTGCACCTGTCATTTTCTCAGTCTCTGTGTATGCATGGAGCAAGATATAGGCTCATGGATTTAAGAATGAGAGGATATCATGAGACAGCAATCTCCACCTACGGCCATACTACCTTGACAGCGCCCGATCCCGTCAGATCTCGGAAGCTAAGCAGGGTGAGGCTTGATTAGTACTGGGTTGGGAGACTGCCTGGGAATACCAGGTGCTGTAGGGGTTTTTATTTTTCGCTTCCCTAATGAAAATATACATGGCATTCCTCGCAACAAATGAAAATGTTTCATTTCTTGCTACTTTTTTCCCGCAGTGGCAAAGAAATCTATCGTTTTTTCCTCTGAAAGTTCAACACAATGCAACCTTCCAAAATAGAATTCTGACATCAAGAATTCCGTCTATAGTACATTTGAGTGCACCTGTCATTTTCTCAGTCTCTGTGTATGCATGGAGCAAGATATAGGCTCATGGATTTAAGAATGAGAGGATATCATGAGACAGCAATCTCCACCTACGGCCATACTACCTTGAAAGCGCCCGATCCCGTCAGATCTCGGAAGCTAAGCAGGGTGAGGCTTGATTAGTACTGGGTTGGGAGACTGCCTGGGAATACCAGGTGCTGTGGGTGTTTTTATTTTTTGCTTCCCTAATGAAAATATACATGGCATTCCTTGCAGCAAATGAAAATGTTTCATTTTTTACTACTTTTTTCCCGCAGTGGCAAAGAAATATATCGTTTTTTCCTCAGAAAGTTCAACACAATGCAACCTTCCAAAATAGAATTCTGACATCAAGAATTCCGTCTATAGTACATTTGAGTGCACCTGTCATTTTCTCAGTCTCTGTGTATGCATGGAGCAAGATATAGGCTCATGGATTTAAGAATGAGAGGATATCATGAGACAGCAATCTCCACCTACGGCCATACTACCTTGAAAGCGCCCGATCCCGTCAGATCTCGGAAGCTAAGCAGGGTGAGGCTTGATTAGTCCTGGGTTGGGAGACTGCCTGGGAATACCAGGTGCTGTAGGGGTTTTTATTTTTCGCTTCCCTAATGAAAATATACATGGCATTCCTCGCAGCAAATGAAAATGTTTCATTTCTTGCTACTTTTTTCCCGGAGTGGCAAAGAAATATATTGTTTTTTCCTCTGAAAGTTCAACACAATGCAACCTTCCAAAATAGAATTCTGACATCAAGAATTCCGTCTATAGTATATTTGAGTGCACCTGTCATTTTCTCAGTCTCTGATTTAATTTCTCCATTTAAGGTAATTCTTCAAGAATGTATTTTTTTAACGGTCACAATAATACACTTATGCCTCCCATGTCATTTAGAAATATATCATACAGGCCTCAGAACACTCAGCATGTTATATGGTGAGCTTGTGGCTCACAGAGTTGGGGTGTGCAGTGTTCAAGCTGATACTTGGAAGAGATAGTGAGTTCAAATCCAAACAGGAGGAGGTTGAATATAGGCACCTCTGAAATTTTTTACTACTTTTTTCCCGCAGTGGCAAAGAAATCTATCGTTTTTTCCTTTGAAAGTTCAACACAATGCAACCTTCCAAAATAGAATTCTGACATCAAGAATTCCGTCTATAGTACATTTGAGTGCACCTGTCATTTTCTCAGTCTCTGTGTATGCATGGAGCAAGATATAGGCTCATGGATTTAAGAATGAGAGGATATCATGAGACAGCAATCTCCACCTACGGCCATACTACCTTGACAGCGCCCGATCCCGTCAGATCTCGGAAGCTAAGCAGGGTGAGGCTTGATTAGGACTGGGTTGGGAGACTGCCTGGGAATACCAGGTGCTGTAGGGGTTTTTATTTTTCGCTTCCCTAATGAAAATATACATGGCATTCCTCGCAGCAAATGAAAATGTTTCATTTCTTGCTACTTTTTTCCCGCAGTGGCAAAGAAATCTATCGTTTTTTCCTCTGAAAGTTCAACACAATGCAACCTTCCAAAATAGAATTCTGACATCAAGAATTCCGTCTATAGTACATTTGAGTGCACCTGTCATTTTCTCAGTCTCTGTGTATGCATGGAGCAAGATATAGGCTCATGGATTTAAGAATGAGAGGATATCATGAGACAGCAATCTCCACCTACGGCCATACTACCTTGAAAGCGCCCGATCCCGTCAGATCTCGGAAGCTAAGCAGGGTGAGGCTTGATTAGTACTGGGTTGGGAGACTGCCTGGGAATACCAGGTGCTGTGGGTGTTTTTATTTTTTGCTTCCCTAATGAAAATATACATGGCATTCCTTGCAGCAAATGAAAATGTTTCATTTTTTACTACTTTTTTCCCGCAGTGGCAAAGAAATATATCGTTTTTTCCTCAGAAAGTTCAACACAATGCAACCTTCCAAAATAGAATTCTGACATCAAGAATTCCGTCTATAGTACATTTGAGTGCACCTGTCATTTTCTCAGTCTCTGTGTATGCATGGAGCAAGATATAGGCTCATGGATTTAAGAATGAGAGGATATCATGAGACAGCAATCTCCACCTACGGCCATACTACCTTGAAAGCGCCCGATCCCGTCAGATCTCGGAAGCTAAGCAGGGTGAGGCTTGATTAGTCCTGGGTTGGGAGACTGCCTGGGAATACCAGGTGCTGTAGGGGTTTTTATTTTTCGCTTCCCTAATGAAAATATACATGGCATTCCTCGCAGCAAATGAAAATGTTTCATTTCTTGCTACTTTTTTCCCGGAGTGGCAAAGAAATATATTGTTTTTTCCTCTGAAAGTTCAACACAATGCAACCTTCCAAAATAGAATTCTGACATCAAGAATTCCGTCTATAGTATATTTGAGTGCACCTGTCATTTTCTCAGTCTCTGATTTAATTTCTCCATTTAAGGTAATTCTTCAAGAATGTATTTTTTTAACGGTCACAATAATACACTTATGCCTCCCATGTCATTTAGAAATATATCATACAGGCCTCAGAACACTCAGCATGTTATATGGTGAGCTTGTGGCTCACAGAGTTGGGGTGTGCAGTGTTCAAGCTGATACTTGGAAGAGATAGTGAGTTCAAATCCAAACAGGAGGAGGTTGAATATAGGCACCTCTGAAATTTTTTACTACTTTTTTCCCGCAGTGGCAAAGAAATCTATCGTTTTTTCCTCTGAAAGTTCAACACAATGCAACCTTCCAAAATAGAATTCTGACATCAAGAATTCCGTCTATAGTACATTTGAGTGCACCTGTCATTTTCTCAGTCTCTGTGTATGCATGGAGCAAGATATAGGCTCATGGATTTAAGAATGAGAGGATATCATGAGACAGCAATCTCCACCTACGGCCATACTACCTTGACAGCGCCCGATCCCGTCAGATCTCGGAAGCTAAGCAGGGTGAGGCTTGATTAGTACTGGGTTGGGAGACTGCCTGGGAATACCAGGTGCTGTAGGGGTTTTTATTTTTCGCTTCCCTAATGAAAATATACATGGCATTCCTCGCAGCAAATGAAAATGTTTCAATTCTTGCTACTTTTTTCCCGCAGTGGCAAAGAAATATATCGTTTTTTCCTCTGAAAGTTCAACACAATGCAACCTTCCAAAATAGAATTCTGACATCAAGAATTCCGTCTATAGTACATTTGAGTGCACCTGTCATTTTCTCAGTCTCTGTGTATGCATGGAGCAAGATATAGGCTCATGGATTTAAGAATGAGAGGATATCATGAGACAGCAATCTCCACCTACGGCCATACTACCTTGACAGCGCCCGATCCCGTCAGATCTCGGAAGCTAAGCAGGGTGAGGCTTGATTAGTACTGGGTTGGGAGACTGCCTGGGAATACCAGGTGCTGTAGGGGTTTTTATTTTTCGCTTCCCTAATGAAAATATACATGGCATTCCTCGCAGCAAATGAAAATGTTTCATTTCTTGCTACTTTTTTCCCGCAGTGGCAAAGAAATCTATCGTTTTTTCCTCTGAAAGTTCAACACAATGCAACCTTCCAAAATAGAATTCTGACATCAAGAATTCCGTCTATAGTACATTTGAGTGCACCTGTCATTTTCTCAGTCTCTGTGTATGCATGGAGCAAGATATAGGCTCATGGATTTAAGAATGAGAGGATATCATGAGACAGCAATCTCCACCTACGGCCATACTACCTTGACAGCGCCCGATCCCGTCAGATCTCGGAAGCTAAGCAGGGTGAGGCTTGATTAGTACTGGGTTGGGAGACTGCCTGGGAATACCAGGTGCTGTGGGTGTTTTTATTTTTTGCTTCCCTAATGAAAATATACATGGCATTCCTTGCAGCAAATGAAAATGTTTCATTTTTTACTACTTTTTTCCCGCAGTGGCAAAGAAATATATCGTTTTTTCCTCAGAAAGTTCAACACAATGCAACCTTCCAAAATAGAATTCTGACATCAAGAATTCCGTCTATAGTACATTTGAGTGCACCTGTCATTTTCTCAGTCTCTGTGTATGCATGGAGCAAGATATAGGCTCATGGATTTAAGAATGAGAGGATATCATGAGACAGCAATCTCCACCTACGGCCATACTACCTTGAAAGCGCCCGATCCCGTCAGATCTCGGAAGCTAAGCAGGGTGAGGCTTGATTAGTACTGGGTTGGGAGACTGCCTGGGAATACCAGGTGCTGTGGGTGTTTTTATTTTTTGCTTCCCTAATGAAAATATACATGGCATTCCTTGCAGCAAATGAAAATGTTTCATTTTTTACTACTTTTTTCCCGCAGTGGCAAAGAAATATATCGTTTTTTCCTCAGAAAGTTCAACACAATGCAACCTTCCAAAATAGAATTCTGACATCAAGAATTCCGTCTATAGTACATTTGAGTGCACCTGTCATTTTCTCAGTCTCTGTGTATGCATGGAGCAAGATATAGGCTCATGGATTTAAGAATGAGAGGATATCATGAGACAGCAATCTCCACCTACGGCCATACTACCTTGACAGCGCCCGATCCCGTCAGATCTCGGAAGCTAAGCAGGGTGAGGCTTGATTAGTACTGGGTTGGGAGACTGCCTGGGAATACCAGGTGCTGTAGGGGTTTTTATTTTTCGCTTCCCTAATGAAAATATACATGGCATTCCTCGCAACAAATGAAAATGTTTCATTTCTTGCTACTTTTTTCCCGCAGTGGCAAAGAAATCTATCGTTTTTTCCTCTGAAAGTTCAACACAATGCAACCTTCCAAAATAGAATTCTGACATCAAGAATTCCGTCTATAGTATATTTGAGTGCACCTGTCATTTTCTCAGTCTCTGATTTAATTTCTCCATTTAAGGTAATTCTTCAAGAATGTATTTTTTTAACGGTCACAATAATACACTTATGCCTCCCATGTCATTTAGAAATATATCATACAGGCCTCAGAACACTCAGCATGTTATATGGTGAGCTTGTGGCTCACAGAGTTGGGGTGTGCAGTGTTCAAGCTGATACTTGGAAGAGATAGTGAGTTCAAATCCAAACAGGAGGAGGTTGAATATAGGCACCTCTGAAATTTTTTACTACTTTTTTCCCGCAGTGGCAAAGAAATCTATCGTTTTTTCCTCTGAAAGTTCAACACAATGCAACCTTCCAAAATAGAATTCTGACATCAAGAATTCCGTCTATAGTACATTTGAGTGCACCTGTCATTTTCTCAGTCTCTGTGTATGCATGGAGCAAGATATAGGCTCATGGATTTAAGAATGAGAGGATATCATGAGACAGCAATCTCCACCTACGGCCATACTACCTTGACAGCGCCCGATCCCGTCAGATCTCGGAAGCTAAGCAGGGTGAGGCTTGATTAGTACTGGGTTGGGAGACTGCCTGGGAATACCAGGTGCTGTAGGGGTTTTTATTTTTCGCTTCCCTAATGAAAATATACATGGCATTCCTCGCAACAAATGAAAATGTTTCATTTCTTGCTACTTTTTTCCCGCAGTGGCAAAGAAATCTATCGTTTTTTCCTCTGAAAGTTCAACACAATGCAACCTTCCAAAATAGAATTCTGACATCAAGAATTCCGTCTATAGTACATTTGAGTGCACCTGTCATTTTCTCAGTCTCTGTGTATGCATGGAGCAAGATATAGGCTCATGGATTTAAGAATGAGAGGATATCATGAGACAGCAATCTCCACCTACGGCCATA
This sequence comes from Ascaphus truei, assembly GCF_040206685.1. NCBI lineage: Eukaryota > Metazoa > Chordata > Amphibia > Anura > Ascaphidae > Ascaphus > Ascaphus truei. The sequence continues at coordinate 18,609 of NW_027455772.1, forward strand.
CTACCTTGAAAGCGCCCGATCCCGTCAGATCTCGGAAGCTAAGCAGGGTGAGGCTTGATTAGTACTGGGTTGGGAGACTGCCTGGGAATACCAGGTGCTGTGGGTGTTTTTATTTTTTGCTTCCCTAATGAAAATATACATGGCATTCCTTGCAGCAAATGAAAATGTTTCATTTTTTACTACTTTTTTCCCGCAGTGGCAAAGAAATATATCGTTTTTTCCTCAGAAAGTTCAACACAATGCAACCTTCCAAAATAGAATTCTGACATCAAGAATTCCGTCTATAGTACATTTGAGTGCACCTGTCATTTTCTCAGTCTCTGTGTATGCATGGAGCAAGATATAGGCTCATGGATTTAAGAATGAGAGGATATCATGAGACAGCAATCTCCACCTACGGCCATACTACCTTGAAAGCGCCCGATCCCGTCAGATCTCGGAAGCTAAGCAGGGTGAGGCTTGATTAGTCCTGGGTTGGGAGACTGCCTGGGAATACCAGGTGCTGTAGGGGTTTTTATTTTTCGCTTCCCTAATGAAAATATACATGGCATTCCTCGCAGCAAATGAAAATGTTTCATTTCTTGCTACTTTTTTCCCGGAGTGGCAAAGAAATATATTGTTTTTTCCTCTGAAAGTTCAACACAATGCAACCTTCCAAAATAGAATTCTGACATCAAGAATTCCGTCTATAGTATATTTGAGTGCACCTGTCATTTTCTCAGTCTCTGATTTAATTTCTCCATTTAAGGTAATTCTTCAAGAATGTATTTTTTTAACGGTCACAATAATACACTTATGCCTCCCATGTCATTTAGAAATATATCATACAGGCCTCAGAACACTCAGCATGTTATATGGTGAGCTTGTGGCTCACAGAGTTGGGGTGTGCAGTGTTCAAGCTGATACTTGGAAGAGATAGTGAGTTCAAATCCAAACAGGAGGAGGTTGAATATAGGCACCTCTGAAATTTTTTACTACTTTTTTCCCGCAGTGGCAAAGAAATCTATCGTTTTTTCCTTTGAAAGTTCAACACAATGCAACCTTCCAAAATAGAATTCTGACATCAAGAATTCCGTCTATAGTACATTTGAGTGCACCTGTCATTTTCTCAGTCTCTGTGTATGCATGGAGCAAGATATAGGCTCATGGATTTAAGAATGAGAGGATATCATGAGACAGCAATCTCCACCTACGGCCATACTACCTTGACAGCGCCCGATCCCGTCAGATCTCGGAAGCTAAGCAGGGTGAGGCTTGATTAGGACTGGGTTGGGAGACTGCCTGGGAATACCAGGTGCTGTAGGGGTTTTTATTTTTCGCTTCCCTAATGAAAATATACATGGCATTCCTCGCAGCAAATGAAAATGTTTCATTTCTTGCTACTTTTTTCCCGCAGTGGCAAAGAAATCTATCGTTTTTTCCTCTGAAAGTTCAACACAATGCAACCTTCCAAAATAGAATTCTGACATCAAGAATTCCGTCTATAGTACATTTGAGTGCACCTGTCATTTTCTCAGTCTCTGTGTATGCATGGAGCAAGATATAGGCTCATGGATTTAAGAATGAGAGGATATCATGAGACAGCAATCTCCACCTACGGCCATACTACCTTGAAAGCGCCCGATCCCGTCAGATCTCGGAAGCTAAGCAGGGTGAGGCTTGATTAGTACTGGGTTGGGAGACTGCCTGGGAATACCAGGTGCTGTGGGTGTTTTTATTTTTTGCTTCCCTAATGAAAATATACATGGCATTCCTTGCAGCAAATGAAAATGTTTCATTTTTTACTACTTTTTTCCCGCAGTGGCAAAGAAATATATCGTTTTTTCCTCAGAAAGTTCAACACAATGCAACCTTCCAAAATAGAATTCTGACATCAAGAATTCCGTCTATAGTACATTTGAGTGCACCTGTCATTTTCTCAGTCTCTGTGTATGCATGGAGCAAGATATAGGCTCATGGATTTAAGAATGAGAGGATATCATGAGACAGCAATCTCCACCTACGGCCATACTACCTTGAAAGCGCCCGATCCCGTCAGATCTCGGAAGCTAAGCAGGGTGAGGCTTGATTAGTCCTGGGTTGGGAGACTGCCTGGGAATACCAGGTGCTGTAGGGGTTTTTATTTTTCGCTTCCCTAATGAAAATATACATGGCATTCCTCGCAGCAAATGAAAATGTTTCATTTCTTGCTACTTTTTTCCCGGAGTGGCAAAGAAATATATTGTTTTTTCCTCTGAAAGTTCAACACAATGCAACCTTCCAAAATAGAATTCTGACATCAAGAATTCCGTCTATAGTATATTTGAGTGCACCTGTCATTTTCTCAGTCTCTGATTTAATTTCTCCATTTAAGGTAATTCTTCAAGAATGTATTTTTTTAACGGTCACAATAATACACTTATGCCTCCCATGTCATTTAGAAATATATCATACAGGCCTCAGAACACTCAGCATGTTATATGGTGAGCTTGTGGCTCACAGAGTTGGGGTGTGCAGTGTTCAAGCTGATACTTGGAAGAGATAGTGAGTTCAAATCCAAACAGGAGGAGGTTGAATATAGGCACCTCTGAAATTTTTTACTACTTTTTTCCCGCAGTGGCAAAGAAATCTATCGTTTTTTCCTCTGAAAGTTCAACACAATGCAACCTTCCAAAATAGAATTCTGACATCAAGAATTCCGTCTATAGTACATTTGAGTGCACCTGTCATTTTCTCAGTCTCTGTGTATGCATGGAGCAAGATATAGGCTCATGGATTTAAGAATGAGAGGATATCATGAGACAGCAATCTCCACCTACGGCCATACTACCTTGACAGCGCCCGATCCCGTCAGATCTCGGAAGCTAAGCAGGGTGAGGCTTGATTAGTACTGGGTTGGGAGACTGCCTGGGAATACCAGGTGCTGTAGGGGTTTTTATTTTTCGCTTCCCTAATGAAAATATACATGGCATTCCTCGCAGCAAATGAAAATGTTTCAATTCTTGCTACTTTTTTCCCGCAGTGGCAAAGAAATATATCGTTTTTTCCTCTGAAAGTTCAACACAATGCAACCTTCCAAAATAGAATTCTGACATCAAGAATTCCGTCTATAGTACATTTGAGTGCACCTGTCATTTTCTCAGTCTCTGTGTATGCATGGAGCAAGATATAGGCTCATGGATTTAAGAATGAGAGGATATCATGAGACAGCAATCTCCACCTACGGCCATACTACCTTGACAGCGCCCGATCCCGTCAGATCTCGGAAGCTAAGCAGGGTGAGGCTTGATTAGTACTGGGTTGGGAGACTGCCTGGGAATACCAGGTGCTGTAGGGGTTTTTATTTTTCGCTTCCCTAATGAAAATATACATGGCATTCCTCGCAGCAAATGAAAATGTTTCATTTCTTGCTACTTTTTTCCCGCAGTGGCAAAGAAATCTATCGTTTTTTCCTCTGAAAGTTCAACACAATGCAACCTTCCAAAATAGAATTCTGACATCAAGAATTCCGTCTATAGTACATTTGAGTGCACCTGTCATTTTCTCAGTCTCTGTGTATGCATGGAGCAAGATATAGGCTCATGGATTTAAGAATGAGAGGATATCATGAGACAGCAATCTCCACCTACGGCCATACTACCTTGACAGCGCCCGATCCCGTCAGATCTCGGAAGCTAAGCAGGGTGAGGCTTGATTAGTACTGGGTTGGGAGACTGCCTGGGAATACCAGGTGCTGTGGGTGTTTTTATTTTTTGCTTCCCTAATGAAAATATACATGGCATTCCTTGCAGCAAATGAAAATGTTTCATTTTTTACTACTTTTTTCCCGCAGTGGCAAAGAAATATATCGTTTTTTCCTCAGAAAGTTCAACACAATGCAACCTTCCAAAATAGAATTCTGACATCAAGAATTCCGTCTATAGTACATTTGAGTGCACCTGTCATTTTCTCAGTCTCTGTGTATGCATGGAGCAAGATATAGGCTCATGGATTTAAGAATGAGAGGATATCATGAGACAGCAATCTCCACCTACGGCCATACTACCTTGAAAGCGCCCGATCCCGTCAGATCTCGGAAGCTAAGCAGGGTGAGGCTTGATTAGTACTGGGTTGGGAGACTGCCTGGGAATACCAGGTGCTGTGGGTGTTTTTATTTTTTGCTTCCCTAATGAAAATATACATGGCATTCCTTGCAGCAAATGAAAATGTTTCATTTTTTACTACTTTTTTCCCGCAGTGGCAAAGAAATATATCGTTTTTTCCTCAGAAAGTTCAACACAATGCAACCTTCCAAAATAGAATTCTGACATCAAGAATTCCGTCTATAGTACATTTGAGTGCACCTGTCATTTTCTCAGTCTCTGTGTATGCATGGAGCAAGATATAGGCTCATGGATTTAAGAATGAGAGGATATCATGAGACAGCAATCTCCACCTACGGCCATACTACCTTGACAGCGCCCGATCCCGTCAGATCTCGGAAGCTAAGCAGGGTGAGGCTTGATTAGTACTGGGTTGGGAGACTGCCTGGGAATACCAGGTGCTGTAGGGGTTTTTATTTTTCGCTTCCCTAATGAAAATATACATGGCATTCCTCGCAACAAATGAAAATGTTTCATTTCTTGCTACTTTTTTCCCGCAGTGGCAAAGAAATCTATCGTTTTTTCCTCTGAAAGTTCAACACAATGCAACCTTCCAAAATAGAATTCTGACATCAAGAATTCCGTCTATAGTATATTTGAGTGCACCTGTCATTTTCTCAGTCTCTGATTTAATTTCTCCATTTAAGGTAATTCTTCAAGAATGTATTTTTTTAACGGTCACAATAATACACTTATGCCTCCCATGTCATTTAGAAATATATCATACAGGCCTCAGAACACTCAGCATGTTATATGGTGAGCTTGTGGCTCACAGAGTTGGGGTGTGCAGTGTTCAAGCTGATACTTGGAAGAGATAGTGAGTTCAAATCCAAACAGGAGGAGGTTGAATATAGGCACCTCTGAAATTTTTTACTACTTTTTTCCCGCAGTGGCAAAGAAATCTATCGTTTTTTCCTCTGAAAGTTCAACACAATGCAACCTTCCAAAATAGAATTCTGACATCAAGAATTCCGTCTATAGTACATTTGAGTGCACCTGTCATTTTCTCAGTCTCTGTGTATGCATGGAGCAAGATATAGGCTCATGGATTTAAGAATGAGAGGATATCATGAGACAGCAATCTCCACCTACGGCCATACTACCTTGACAGCGCCCGATCCCGTCAGATCTCGGAAGCTAAGCAGGGTGAGGCTTGATTAGTACTGGGTTGGGAGACTGCCTGGGAATACCAGGTGCTGTAGGGGTTTTTATTTTTCGCTTCCCTAATGAAAATATACATGGCATTCCTCGCAGCAAATGAAAATGTTTCAATTCTTGCTACTTTTTTCCCGCAGTGGCAAAGAAATATATCGTTTTTTCCTCTGAAAGTTCAACACAATGCAACCTTCCAAAATAGAATTCTGACATCAAGAATTCCGTCTATAGTACATTTGAGTGCACCTGTCATTTTCTCAGTCTCTGTGTATGCATGGAGCAAGATATAGGCTCATGGATTTAAGAATGAGAGGATATCATGAGACAGCAATCTCCACCTACGGCCATACTACCTTGACAGCGCCCGATCCCGTCAGATCTCGGAAGCTAAGCAGGGTGAGGCTTGATTAGTACTGGGTTGGGAGACTGCCTGGGAATACCAGGTGCTGTAGGGGTTTTTATTTTTCGCTTCCCTAATGAAAATATACATGGCATTCCTCGCAGCAAATGAAAATGTTTCATTTCTTGCTACTTTTTTCCCGCAGTGGCAAAGAAATCTATCGTTTTTTCCTCTGAAAGTTCAACACAATGCAACCTTCCAAAATAGAATTCTGACATCAAGAATTCCGTCTATAGTACATTTGAGTGCACCTGTCATTTTCTCAGTCTCTGTGTATGCATGGAGCAAGATATAGGCTCATGGATTTAAGAATGAGAGGATATCATGAGACAGCAATCTCCACCTACGGCCATACTACCTTGACAGCGCCCGATCCCGTCAGATCTCGGAAGCTAAGCAGGGTGAGGCTTGATTAGTACTGGGTTGGGAGACTGCCTGGGAATACCAGGTGCTGTGGGTGTTTTTATTTTTTGCTTCCCTAATGAAAATATACATGGCATTCCTTGCAGCAAATGAAAATGTTTCATTTTTTACTACTTTTTTCCCGCAGTGGCAAAGAAATATATCGTTTTTTCCTCAGAAAGTTCAACACAATGCAACCTTCCAAAATAGAATTCTGACATCAAGAATTCCGTCTATAGTACATTTGAGTGCACCTGTCATTTTCTCAGTCTCTGTGTATGCATGGAGCAAGATATAGGCTCATGGATTTAAGAATGAGAGGATATCATGAGACAGCAATCTCCACCTACGGCCATACTACCTTGAAAGCGCCCGATCCCGTCAGATCTCGGAAGCTAAGCAGGGTGAGGCTTGATTAGTACTGGGTTGGGAGACTGCCTGGGAATACCAGGTGCTGTGGGTGTTTTTATTTTTTGCTTCCCTAATGAAAATATACATGGCATTCCTTGCAGCAAATGAAAATGTTTCATTTTTTACTACTTTTTTCCCGCAGTGGCAAAGAAATATATCGTTTTTTCCTCAGAAAGTTCAACACAATGCAACCTTCCAAAATAGAATTCTGACATCAAGAATTCCGTCTATAGTACATTTGAGTGCACCTGTCATTTTCTCAGTCTCTGTGTATGCATGGAGCAAGATATAGGCTCATGGATTTAAGAATGAGAGGATATCATGAGACAGCAATCTCCACCTACGGCCATACTACCTTGACAGCGCCCGATCCCGTCAGATCTCGGAAGCTAAGCAGGGTGAGGCTTGATTAGTACTGGGTTGGGAGACTGCCTGGGAATACCAGGTGCTGTAGGGGTTTTTATTTTTCGCTTCCCTAATGAAAATATACATGGCATTCCTCGCAACAAATGAAAATGTTTCATTTCTTGCTACTTTTTTCCCGCAGTGGCAAAGAAATCTATCGTTTTTTCCTCTGAAAGTTCAACACAATGCAACCTTCCAAAATAGAATTCTGACATCAAGAATTCCGTCTATAGTACATTTGAGTGCACCTGTCATTTTCTCAGTCTCTGTGTATGCATGGAGCAAGATATAGGCTCATGGATTTAAGAATGAGAGGATATCATGAGACAGCAATCTCCACCTACGGCCATACTACCTTGAAAGCGCCCGATCCCGTCAGATCTCGGAAGCTAAGCAGGGTGAGGCTTGATTAGTACTGGGTTGGGAGACTGCCTGGGAATACCAGGTGCTGTGGGTGTTTTTATTTTTTGCTTCCCTAATGAAAATATACATGGCATTCCTTGCAGCAAATGAAAATGTTTCATTTTTTACTACTTTTTTCCCGCAGTGGCAAAGAAATATATCGTTTTTTCCTCAGAAAGTTCAACACAATGCAACCTTCCAAAATAGAATTCTGACATCAAGAATTCCGTCTATAGTACATTTGAGTGCACCTGTCATTTTCTCAGTCTCTGTGTATGCATGGAGCAAGATATAGGCTCATGGATTTAAGAATGAGAGGATATCATGAGACAGCAATCTCCACCTACGGCCATACTACCTTGAAAGCGCCCGATCCCGTCAGATCTCGGAAGCTAAGCAGGGTGAGGCTTGATTAGTCCTGGGTTGGGAGACTGCCTGGGAATACCAGGTGCTGTAGGGGTTTTTATTTTTCGCTTCCCTAATGAAAATATACATGGCATTCCTCGCAGCAAATGAAAATGTTTCATTTCTTGCTACTTTTTTCCCGGAGTGGCAAAGAAATATATTGTTTTTTCCTCTGAAAGTTCAACACAATGCAACCTTCCAAAATAGAATTCTGACATCAAGAATTCCGTCTATAGTATATTTGAGTGCACCTGTCATTTTCTCAGTCTCTGATTTAATTTCTCCATTTAAGGTAATTCTTCAAGAATGTATTTTTTTAACGGTCACAATAATACACTTATGCCTCCCATGTCATTTAGAAATATATCATACAGGCCTCAGAACACTCAGCATGTTATATGGTGAGCTTGTGGCTCACAGAGTTGGGGTGTGCAGTGTTCAAGCTGATACTTGGAAGAGATAGTGAGTTCAAATCCAAACAGGAGGAGGTTGAATATAGGCACCTCTGAAATTTTTTACTACTTTTTTCCCGCAGTGGCAAAGAAATCTATCGTTTTTTCCTTTGAAAGTTCAACACAATGCAACCTTCCAAAATAGAATTCTGACATCAAGAATTCCGTCTATAGTACATTTGAGTGCACCTGTCATTTTCTCAGTCTCTGTGTATGCATGGAGCAAGATATAGGCTCATGGATTTAAGAATGAGAGGATATCATGAGACAGCAATCTCCACCTACGGCCATACTACCTTGACAGCGCCCGATCCCGTCAGATCTCGGAAGCTAAGCAGGGTGAGGCTTGATTAGGACTGGGTTGGGAGACTGCCTGGGAATACCAGGTGCTGTAGGGGTTTTTATTTTTCGCTTCCCTAATGAAAATATACATGGCATTCCTCGCAGCAAATGAAAATGTTTCATTTCTTGCTACTTTTTTCCCGCAGTGGCAAAGAAATCTATCGTTTTTTCCTCTGAAAGTTCAACACAATGCAACCTTCCAAAATAGAATTCTGACATCAAGAATTCCGTCTATAGTACATTTGAGTGCACCTGTCATTTTCTCAGTCTCTGTGTATGCATGGAGCAAGATATAGGCTCATGGATTTAAGAATGAGAGGATATCATGAGACAGCAATCTCCACCTACGGCCATACTACCTTGAAAGCGCCCGATCCCGTCAGATCTCGGAAGCTAAGCAGGGTGAGGCTTGATTAGTACTGGGTTGGGAGACTGCCTGGGAATACCAGGTGCTGTGGGTGTTTTTATTTTTTGCTTCCCTAATGAAAATATACATGGCATTCCTTGCAGCAAATGAAAATGTTTCATTTTTTACTACTTTTTTCCCGCAGTGGCAAAGAAATATATCGTTTTTTCCTCAGAAAGTTCAACACAATGCAACCTTCCAAAATAGAATTCTGACATCAAGAATTCCGTCTATAGTACATTTGAGTGCACCTGTCATTTTCTCAGTCTCTGTGTATGCATGGAGCAAGATATAGGCTCATGGATTTAAGAATGAGAGGATATCATGAGACAGCAATCTCCACCTACGGCCATACTACCTTGAAAGCGCCCGATCCCGTCAGATCTCGGAAGCTAAGCAGGGTGAGGCTTGATTAGTCCTGGGTTGGGAGACTGCCTGGGAATACCAGGTGCTGTAGGGGTTTTTATTTTTCGCTTCCCTAATGAAAATATACATGGCATTCCTCGCAGCAAATGAAAATGTTTCATTTCTTGCTACTTTTTTCCCGGAGTGGCAAAGAAATATATTGTTTTTTCCTCTGAAAGTTCAACACAATGCAACCTTCCAAAATAGAATTCTGACATCAAGAATTCCGTCTATAGTATATTTGAGTGCACCTGTCATTTTCTCAGTCTCTGATTTAATTTCTCCATTTAAGGTAATTCTTCAAGAATGTATTTTTTTAACGGTCACAATAATACACTTATGCCTCCCATGTCATTTAGAAATATATCATACAGGCCTCAGAACACTCAGCATGTTATATGGTGAGCTTGTGGCTCACAGAGTTGGGGTGTGCAGTGTTCAAGCTGATACTTGGAAGAGATAGTGAGTTCAAATCCAAACAGGAGGAGGTTGAATATAGGCACCTCTGAAATTTTTTACTACTTTTTTCCCGCAGTGGCAAAGAAATCTATCGTTTTTTCCTCTGAAAGTTCAACACAATGCAACCTTCCAAAATAGAATTCTGACATCAAGAATTCCGTCTATAGTACATTTGAGTGCACCTGTCATTTTCTCAGTCTCTGTGTATGCATGGAGCAAGATATAGGCTCATGGATTTAAGAATGAGAGGATATCATGAGACAGCAATCTCCACCTACGGCCATACTACCTTGACAGCGCCCGATCCCGTCAGATCTCGGAAGCTAAGCAGGGTGAGGCTTGATTAGTACTGGGTTGGGAGACTGCCTGGGAATACCAGGTGCTGTAGGGGTTTTTATTTTTCGCTTCCCTAATGAAAATATACATGGCATTCCTCGCAGCAAATGAAAATGTTTCAATTCTTGCTACTTTTTTCCCGCAGTGGCAAAGAAATATATCGTTTTTTCCTCTGAAAGTTCAACACAATGCAACCTTCCAAAATAGAATTCTGACATCAAGAATTCCGTCTATAGTACATTTGAGTGCACCTGTCATTTTCTCAGTCTCTGTGTATGCATGGAGCAAGATATAGGCTCATGGATTTAAGAATGAGAGGATATCATGAGACAGCAATCTCCACCTACGGCCATACTACCTTGACAGCGCCCGATCCCGTCAGATCTCGGAAGCTAAGCAGGGTGAGGCTTGATTAGTACTGGGTTGGGAGACTGCCTGGGAATACCAGGTGCTGTAGGGGTTTTTATTTTTCGCTTCCCTAATGAAAATATACATGGCATTCCTCGCAGCAAATGAAAATGTTTCATTTCTTGCTACTTTTTTCCCGCAGTGGCAAAGAAATCTATCGTTTTTTCCTCTGAAAGTTCAACACAATGCAACCTTCCAAAATAGAATTCTGACATCAAGAATTCCGTCTATAGTACATTTGAGTGCACCTGTCATTTTCTCAGTCTCTGTGTATGCATGGAGCAAGATATAGGCTCATGGATTTAAGAATGAGAGGATATCATGAGACAGCAATCTCCACCTACGGCCATACTACCTTGACAGCGCCCGATCCCGTCAGATCTCGGAAGCTAAGCAGGGTGAGGCTTGATTAGTACTGGGTTGGGAGACTGCCTGGGAATACCAGGTGCTGTGGGTGTTTTTATTTTTTGCTTCCCTAATGAAAATATACATGGCATTCCTTGCAGCAAATGAAAATGTTTCATTTTTTACTACTTTTTTCCCGCAGTGGCAAAGAAATATATCGTTTTTTCCTCAGAAAGTTCAACACAATGCAACCTTCCAAAATAGAATTCTGACATCAAGAATTCCGTCTATAGTACATTTGAGTGCACCTGTCATTTTCTCAGTCTCTGTGTATGCATGGAGCAAGATATAGGCTCATGGATTTAAGAATGAGAGGATATCATGAGACAGCAATCTCCACCTACGGCCATACTACCTTGAAAGCGCCCGATCCCGTCAGATCTCGGAAGCTAAGCAGGGTGAGGCTTGATTAGTACTGGGTTGGGAGACTGCCTGGGAATACCAGGTGCTGTGGGTGTTTTTATTTTTTGCTTCCCTAATGAAAATATACATGGCATTCCTTGCAGCAAATGAAAATGTTTCATTTTTTACTACTTTTTTCCCGCAGTGGCAAAGAAATATATCGTTTTTTCCTCAGAAAGTTCAACACAATGCAACCTTCCAAAATAGAATTCTGACATCAAGAATTCCGTCTATAGTACATTTGAGTGCACCTGTCATTTTCTCAGTCTCTGTGTATGCATGGAGCAAGATATAGGCTCATGGATTTAAGAATGAGAGGATATCATGAGACAGCAATCTCCACCTACGGCCATACTACCTTGACAGCGCCCGATCCCGTCAGATCTCGGAAGCTAAGCAGGGTGAGGCTTGATTAGTACTGGGTTGGGAGACTGCCTGGGAATACCAGGTGCTGTAGGGGTTTTTATATTTCGCTTCCCTAATGAAAATATACATGGCATTCCTCGCAGCAAATGAAAATGTTTCATTTCTTGCTACTTTTTTCCCGCAGTGGCAAAGAAATCTATCGTTTTTTCCTCTGAAAGTTCAACACAATGCAACCTTCCAAAATAGAATTCTGACATCAAGAATTCCGTCTATAGTACATTTGAGTGCACCTGTCATTTTCTCAGTCTCTGTGTATGCATGGAGCAAGATATAGGCTCATGGATTTAAGAATGAGAGGATATCATGAGACAGCAATCTCCACCTACGGCCATACTACCTTGACAGCGCCCGATCCCGTCAGATCTCGGAAGCTAAGCAGGGTGAGGCTTGATTAGTACTGGGTTGGGAGACTGCCTGGGAATACCAGGTGCTGTAGGGGTTTTTATTTTTCGCTTCCCTAATGAAAATATACATGGCATTCCTCGCAGCAAATGAAAATGTTTCATTTCTTGCTACTTTTTTCCCGCAGTGGCAAAGAAATCTATCGTTTTTTCCTCTGAAAGTTCAACACAATGCAACCTTCCAAAATAGAATTCTGACATCAAGAATTCCGTCTATAGTACATTTGAGTGCACCTGTCATTTTCTCAGTCTCTGTGTATGCATGGAGCAAGATATAGGCTCATGGATTTAAGAATGAGAGGATATCATGAGACAGCAATCTCCACCTACGGCCATACTACCTTGAAAGCGCCCAATCCCGTCAGATCTCGGAAGCTAAGCAGGGTGAGGCTTGATTAGTACTGGGTTGGGAGACTGCCTGGGAATACCAGGTGCTGTGGGTGTTTTTATTTTTTGCTTCCCTAATGAAAATATACATGGCATTCCTTGCAGCAAATGAAAATGTTTCATTTTTTACTACTTTTTTCCCGCAGTGGCAAAGAAATATATCGTTTTTTCCTCAGAAAGTTCAACACAATGCAACCTTCCAAAATAGAATTCTGACATCAAGAATTCCGTCTATAGTACATTTGAGTGCACCTGTCATTTTCTCAGTCTCTGTGTATGCATGGAGCAAGATATAGGCTCATGGATTTAAGAATGAGAGGATATCATGAGACAGCAATCTCCACCTACGGCCATACTACCTTGAAAGCGCCCGATCCCGTCAGATCTCGGAAGCTAAGCAGGGTGAGGCTTGATTAGTCCTGGGTTGGGAGACTGCCTGGGAATACCAGGTGCTGTAGGGGTTTTTATTTTTCGCTTCCCTAATGAAAATATACATGGCATTCCTCGCAGCAAATGAAAATGTTTCATTTCTTGCTACTTTTTTCCCGGAGTGGCAAAGAAATATATTGTTTTTTCCTCTGAAAGTTCAACACAATGCAACCTTCCAAAATAGAATTCTGACATCAAGAATTCCGTCTATAGTATATTTGAGTGCACCTGTCATTTTCTCAGTCTCTGATTTAATTTCTCCATTTAAGGTAATTCTTCAAGAATGTATTTTTTTAACGGTCACAATAATACACTTATGCCTCCCATGTCATTTAGAAATATATCATACAGGCCTCAGAACACTCAGCATGTTATATGGTGAGCTTGTGGCTCACAGAGTTGGGGTGTGCAGTGTTCAAGCTGATACTTGGAAGAGATAGTGAGTTCAAATCCAAACAGGAGGAGGTTGAATATAGGCACCTCTGAAATTTTTTACTACTTTTTTCCCGCAGTGGCAAAGAAATCTATCGTTTTTTCCTCTGAAAGTTCAACACAATGCAACCTTCCAAAATAGAATTCTGACATCAAGAATTCCGTCTATAGTACATTTGAGTGCACCTGTCATTTTCTCAGTCTCTGTGTATGCATGGAGCAAGATATAGGCTCATGGATTTAAGAATGAGAGGATATCATGAGACAGCAATCTCCACCTACGGCCATACTACCTTGACAGCGCCCGATCCCGTCAGATCTCGGAAGCTAAGCAGGGTGAGGCTTGATTAGTACTGGGTTGGGAGACTGCCTGGGAATACCAGGTGCTGTAGGGGTTTTTATTTTTCGCTTCCCTAATGAAAATATACATGGCATTCCTCGCTGCAAATGAAAATGTTTCAATTCTTGCTACTTTTTTCCCGCAGTGGCAAAGAAATCTATCGTTTTTTCCTCTGAAAGTTCAACACAATGCAACCTTCCAAAATAGAATTCTGACATCAAGAATTCCGTCTATAGTACATTTGAGTGCACCTGTCATTTTCTCAGTCTCTGTGTATGCATGGAGCAAGATATAGGCTCATGGATTTAAGAATGAGAGGATATCATGAGACAGCAATCTCCACCTACGGCCATACTACCTTGACAGCGCCCGATCCCGTCAGATCTCGGAAGCTAAGCAGGGTGAGGCTTGATTAGTACTGGGTTGGGAGACTGCCTGGGAATACCAGGTGCTGTAGGGGTTTTTATTTTTCGCTTCCCTAATGAAAATATACATGGCATTCCTCGCTGCAAATGAAAATGTTTCAATTCTTGCTACTTTTTTCCCGCAGTGGCAAAGAAATATATCGTTTTTTCCTCTGAAAGTTCAACACAATGCAACCTTCCAAAATAGAATTCTGACATCAAGAATTCCGTCTATAGTACATTTGAGTGCACCTGTCATTTTCTCAGTCTCTGTGTATGCATGGAGCAAGATATAGGCTCATGGATTTAAGAATGAGAGGATATCATGAGACAGCAATCTCCACCTACGGCCATACTACCTTGACAGCGCCCGATCCCGTCAGATCTCGGAAGCTAAGCAGGGTGAGGCTTGATTAGTACTGGGTTGGGAGACTGCCTGGGAATACCAGGTGCTGTAGGGGTTTTTATTTTTCGCTTCCCTAATGAAAATATACATGGCATTCCTCGCAGCAAATGAAAATGTTTCATTTCTTGCTACTTTTTTCCCGCAGTGGCAAAGAAATCTATCGTTTTTTCCTCTGAAAGTTCAACACAATGCAACCTTCCAAAATAGAATTCTGACATCAAGAATTCCGTCTATAGTACATTTGAGTGCACCTGTCATTTTCTCAGTCTCTGTGTATGCATGGAGCAAGATATAGGCTCATGGATTTAAGAATGAGAGGATATCATGAGACAGCAATCTCCACCTACGGCCATACTACCTTGACAGCGCCCGATCCTGTCAGATCTCGGAAGCTAAGCAGGGTGAGGCTTGATTAGTACTGGGTTGGGAGACTGCCTGGGAATACCAGGTGCTGTGGGTGTTTTTATTTTTTGCTTCCCTAATGAAAATATACATGGCATTCCTTGCAGCAAATGAAAATGTTTCATTTTTTACTACTTTTTTCCCGCAGTGGCAAAGAAATATATCGTTTTTTCCTCAGAAAGTTCAACACAATGCAACCTTCCAAAATAGAATTCTGACATCAAGAATTCCGTCTATAGTACATTTGAGTGCACCTGTCATTTTCTCAGTCTCTGTGTATGCATGGAGCAAGATATAGGCTCATGGATTTAAGAATGAGAGGATATCATGAGACAGCAATCTCCACCTACGGCCATACTACCTTGACAGCGCCCGATCCCGTCAGATCTCGGAAGTTAAGCAGGGTGAGGCTTGATTAGTACTGGATTTGGAGACTGCCTGGGAATACCAGGTGCTGTAGGGGTTTTTATTTTTCGCTTCCCTAATGAAAATATACATGGCATTCCTCGCAGCAAATGAAAATGTTTCATTTCTTGCTACTTTTTTCCCGCAGTGTCAAAGAAATCTATCGTTTTTTCCTCTGAAAGTTCAACACAATGCAACCTTCCAAAATAGAATTCTGACATCAAGAATTCCGTCTATAGTACATTTGAGTGCACCTGTCATTTTCTCAGTCTCTGTGTATGCATGGAGCAAGATATAGGCTCATGGATTTAAGAATGAGAGGATATCATGAGACAGCAATCTCCACCTACGGCCATACTACCTTGAAAGCGCCCGATCCCGTCAGATCTCGGAAGCTAAGCAGGGTGAGGCTTGATTAGTACTGGGTTGGGAGACTGCCTGGGAATACCAGGTGCTGTGGGTGTTTTTATTTTTTGCTTCCCTAATGAAAATATACATGGCATTCCTTGCAGCAAATGAAAATGTTTCATTTTTTACTACTTTTTTCCCGCAGTGGCAAAGAAATATATCGTTTTTTCCTCAGAAAGTTCAACACAATGCAACCTTCCAAAATAGAATTCTGACATCAAGAATTCCGTCTATAGTACATTTGAGTGCACCTGTCATTTTCTCAGTCTCTGTGTATGCATGGAGCAAGATATAGGCTCATGGATTTAAGAATGAGAGGATATCATGAGACAGCAATCTCCACCTACGGCCATACTACCTTGACAGCGCCCGATCCCGTCAGATCTCGGAAGCTAAGCAGGGTGAGGCTTGATTAGTACTGGGTTGGGAGACTGCCTGGGAATACCAGGTGCTGTAGGGGTTTTTATATTTCGCTTCCCTAATGAAAATATACATGGCATTCCTCGCAGCAAATGAAAATGTTTCATTTCTTGCTACTTTTTTCCCGCAGTGGCAAAGAAATCTATCGTTTTTTCCTCTGAAAGTTCAACACAATGCAACCTTCCAAAATAGAATTCTGACATCAAGAATTCCGTCTATAGTACATTTGAGTGCACCTGTCATTTTCTCAGTCTCTGTGTATGCATGGAGCAAGATATAGGCTCATGGATTTAAGAATGAGAGGATATCATGAGACAGCAATCTCCACCTACGGCCATACTACCTTGAAAGCGCCCGATCCCGTCAGATCTCGGAAGCTAAGCAGGGTGAGGCTTGATTAGTACTGGGTTGGGAGACTGCCTGGGAATACCAGGTGCTGTGGGTGTTTTTATTTTTTGCTTCCCTAATGAAAATATACATGGCATTCCTTGCAGCAAATGAAAATGTTTCATTTTTTACTACTTTTTTCCCGCAGTGGCAAAGAAATATATCGTTTTTTCCTCAGAAAGTTCAACACAATGCAACCTTCCAAAATAGAATTCTGACATCAAGAATTCCGTCTATAGTACATTTGAGTGCACCTGTCATTTTCTCAGTCTCTGTGTATGCATGGAGCAAGATATAGGCTCATGGATTTAAGAATGAGAGGATATCATGAGACAGCAATCTCCACCTACGGCCATACTACCTTGACAGCGCCCGATCCCGTCAGATCTCGGAAGCTAAGCAGGGTGAGGCTTGATTAGTACTGGGTTGGGAGACTGCCTGGGAATACCAGGTGCTGTAGGGGTTTTTATTTTTCGCTTCCCTAATGAAAATATACATGGCATTCCTCGCTGCAAATGAAAATGTTTCAATTCTTGCTACTTTTTTCCCGCAGTGGCAAAGAAATATATCGTTTTTTCCTCTGAAAGTTCAACACAATGCAACCTTCCAAAATAGAATTCTGACATCAAGAATTCCGTCTATAGTACATTTGAGTGCACCTGTCATTTTCTCAGTCTCTGTGTATGCATGGAGCAAGATATAGGCTCATGGATTTAAGAATGAGAGGATATCATGAGACAGCAATCTCCACCTACGGCCATACTACCTTGACAGCGCCCGATCCCGTCAGATCTCGGAAGCTAAGCAGGGTGAGGCTTGATTAGTACTGGGTTGGGAGACTGCCTGGGAATACCAGGTGCTGTAGGGGTTTTTATTTTTCGCTTCCCTAATGAAAATATACATGGCATTCCTCGCAGCAAATGAAAATGTTTCATTTCTTGCTACTTTTTTCCCGCAGTGGCAAAGAAATCTATCGTTTTTTCCTCTGAAAGTTCAACACAATGCAACCTTCCAAAATAGAATTCTGACATCAAGAATTCCGTCTATAGTACATTTGAGTGCACCTGTCATTTTCTCAGTCTCTGTGTATGCATGGAGCAAGATATAGGCTCATGGATTTAAGAATGAGAGGATATCATGAGACAGCAATCTCCACCTACGGCCATACTACCTTGACAGCGCCCGATCCCGTCAGATCTCGGAAGCTAAGCAGGGTGAGGCTTGATTAGTACTGGGTTGGGAGACTGCCTGGGAATACCAGGTGCTGTGGGTGTTTTTATTTTTTGCTTCCCTAATGAAAATATACATGGCATTCCTTGCAGCAAATGAAAATGTTTCATTTTTTACTACTTTTTTCCCGCAGTGGCAAAGAAATATATCGTTTTTTCCTCAGAAAGTTCAACACAATGCAACCTTCCAAAATAGAATTCTGACATCAAGAATTCCGTCTATAGTACATTTGAGTGCACCTGTCATTTTCTCAGTCTCTGTGTATGCATGGAGCAAGATATAGGCTCATGGATTTAAGAATGAGAGGATATCATGAGACAGCAATCTCCACCTACGGCCATACTACCTTGACAGCGCCCGATCCCGTCAGATCTCGGAAGTTAAGCAGGGTGAGGCTTGATTAGTACTGGATTTGGAGACTGCCTGGGAATACCAGGTGCTGTAGGGGTTTTTATTTTTCGCTTCCCTAATGAAAATATACATGGCATTCCTCGCAGCAAATGAAAATGTTTCATTTCTTGCTACTTTTTTCCCGCAGTGTCAAAGAAATCTATCGTTTTTTCCTCTGAAAGTTCAACACAATGCAACCTTCCAAAATAGAATTCTGACATCAAGAATTCCGTCTATAGTACATTTGAGTGCACCTGTCATTTTCTCAGTCTCTGTGTATGCATGGAGCAAGATATAGGCTCATGGATTTAAGAATGAGAGGATATCATGAGACAGCAATCTCCACCTACGGCCATACTACCTTGAAAGCGCCCGATCCCGTCAGATCTCGGAAGCTAAGCAGGGTGAGGCTTGATTAGTACTGGGTTGGGAGACTGCCTGGGAATACCAGGTGCTGTGGGTGTTTTTATTTTTTGCTTCCCTAATGAAAATATACATGGCATTCCTTGCAGCAAATGAAAATGTTTCATTTTTTACTACTTTTTTCCCGCAGTGGCAAAGAAATATATCGTTTTTTCCTCAGAAAGTTCAACACAATGCAACCTTCCAAAATAGAATTCTGACATCAAGAATTCCGTCTATAGTACATTTGAGTGCACCTGTCATTTTCTCAGTCTCTGTGTATGCATGGAGCAAGATATAGGCTCATGGATTTAAGAATGAGAGGATATCATGAGACAGCAATCTCCACCTACGGCCATACTACCTTGACAGCGCCCGATCCCGTCAGATCTCGGAAGCTAAGCAGGGTGAGGCTTGATTAGTACTGGGTTGGGAGACTGCCTGGGAATACCAGGTGCTGTAGGGGTTTTTATATTTCGCTTCCCTAATGAAAATATACATGGCATTCCTCGCAGCAAATGAAAATGTTTCATTTCTTGCTACTTTTTTCCCGCAGTGGCAAAGAAATCTATCGTTTTTTCCTCTGAAAGTTCAACACAATGCAACCTTCCAAAATAGAATTCTGACATCAAGAATTCCGTCTATAGTACATTTGAGTGCACCTGTCATTTTCTCAGTCTCTGTGTATGCATGGAGCAAGATATAGGCTCATGGATTTAAGAATGAGAGGATATCATGAGACAGCAATCTCCACCTACGGCCATACTACCTTGAAAGCGCCCGATCCCGTCAGATCTCGGAAGCTAAGCAGGGTGAGGCTTGATTAGTACTGGGTTGGGAGACTGCCTGGGAATACCAGGTGCTGTGGGTGTTTTTATTTTTTGCTTCCCTAATGAAAATATACATGGCATTCCTTGCAGCAAATGAAAATGTTTCATTTTTTACTACTTTTTTCCCGCAGTGGCAAAGAAATATATCGTTTTTTCCTCAGAAAGTTCAACACAATGCAACCTTCCAAAATAGAATTCTGACATCAAGAATTCCGTCTATAGTACATTTGAGTGCACCTGTCATTTTCTCAGTCTCTGTGTATGCATGGAGCAAGATATAGGCTCATGGATTTAAGAATGAGAGGATATCATGAGACAGCAATCTCCACCTACGGCCATACTACCTTGAAAGCGCCCGATCCCGTCAGATCTCGGAAGCTAAGCAGGGTGAGGCTTGATTAGTACTGGGTTGGGAGACTGCCTGGGAATACCAGGTGCTGTAGGGGTTTTTATTTTTCGCTTCCCTAATGAAAATATACATGGCATTCCTCGCAGCAAATGAAAATGTTTCATTTCTTGCTACTTTTTTCCCGGAGTGGCAAAGAAATATATTGTTTTTTCCTCTGAAAGTTCAACACAATGCAACCTTCCAAAATAGAATTCTGACATCAAGAATTCCGTCTATAGTATATTTGAGTGCACCTGTCATTTTCTCAGTCTCTGATTTAATTTCTCCATTTAAGGTAATTCTTCAAGAATGTATTTTTTTAACGGTCACAATAATACACTTATGCCTCCCATGTCATTTAGAAATATATCATACAGGCCTCAGAACACTCAGCATGTTATATGGTGAGCTTGTGGCTCACAGAGTTGGGGTGTGCAGTGTTCAAGCTGATACTTGGAAGAGATAGTGAGTTCAAATCCAAACAGGAGGAGGTTGAATATAGGCACCTCTGAAATTTTTTACTACTTTTTTCCCGCAGTGGCAAAGAAATCTATCGTTTTTTCCTTTGAAAGTTCAACACAATGCAACCTTCCAAAATAGAATTCTGACATCAAGAATTCCGTCTATAGTACATTTGAGTGCACCTGTCATTTTCTCAGTCTCTGTGTATGCATGGAGCAAGATATAGGCTCATGGATTTAAGAATGAGAGGATATCATGAGACAGCAATCTCCACCTACGGCCATACTACCTTGACAGCGCCCGATCCCGTCAGATCTCGGAAGCTAAGCAGGGTGAGGCTTGATTAGTACTGGGTTGGGAGACTGCCTGGGAATACCAGGTGCTGTAGGGGTTTTTATTTTTCGCTTCCCTAATGAAAATATACATGGCATTCCTCGCAGCAAATGAAAATGTTTCATTTCTTGCTACTTTTTTCCCGCAGTGGCAAAGAAATCTATCGTTTTTTCCTCTGAAAGTTCAACACAATGCAACCTTCCAAAATAGAATTCTGACATCAAGAATTCCGTCTATAGTACATTTGAGTGCACCTGTCATTTTCTCAGTCTCTGTGTATGCATGGAGCAAGATATAGGCTCATGGATTTAAGAATGAGAGGATATCATGAGACAGCAATCTCCACCTACGGCCATACTACCTTGAAAGCGCCCGATCCCGTCAGATCTCGGAAGCTAAGCAGGGTGAGGCTTGATTAGTACTGGGTTGGGAGACTGCCTGGGAATACCAGGTGCTGTGGGTGTTTTTATTTTTTGCTTCCCTAATGAAAATATACATGGCATTCCTTGCAGCAAATGAAAATGTTTCATTTTTTACTACTTTTTTCCCGCAGTGGCAAAGAAATATATCGTTTTTTCCTCAGAAAGTTCAACACAATGCAACCTTCCAAAATAGAATTCTGACATCAAGAATTCCGTCTATAGTACATTTGAGTGCACCTGTCATTTTCTCAGTCTCTGTGTATGCATGGAGCAAGATATAGGCTCATGGATTTAAGAATGAGAGGATATCATGAGACAGCAATCTCCACCTACGGCCATACTACCTTGAAAGCGCCCGATCCCGTCAGATCTCGGAAGCTAAGCAGGGTGAGGCTTGATTAGTCCTGGGTTGGGAGACTGCCTGGGAATACCAGGTGCTGTAGGGGTTTTTATTTTTCGCTTCCCTAATGAAAATATACATGGCATTCCTCGCAGCAAATGAAAATGTTTCATTTCTTGCTACTTTTTTCCCGGAGTGGCAAAGAAATATATTGTTTTTTCCTCTGAAAGTTCAACACAATGCAACCTTCCAAAATAGAATTCTGACATCAAGAATTCCGTCTATAGTATATTTGAGTGCACCTGTCATTTTCTCAGTCTCTGATTTAATTTCTCCATTTAAGGTAATTCTTCAAGAATGTATTTTTTTAACGGTCACAATAATACACTTATGCCTCCCATGTCATTTAGAAATATATCATACAGGCCTCAGAACACTCAGCATGTTATATGGTGAGCTTGTGGCTCACAGAGTTGGGGTGTGCAGTGTTCAAGCTGATACTTGGAAGAGATAGTGAGTTCAAATCCAAACAGGAGGAGGTTGAATATAGGCACCTCTGAAATTTTTTACTACTTTTTTCCCGCAGTGGCAAAGAAATCTATCGTTTTTTCCTCTGAAAGTTCAACACAATGCAACCTTCCAAAATAGAATTCTGACATCAAGAATTCCGTCTATAGTACATTTGAGTGCACCTGTCATTTTCTCAGTCTCTGTGTATGCATGGAGCAAGATATAGGCTCATGGATTTAAGAATGAGAGGATATCATGAGACAGCAATCTCCACCTACGGCCATACTACCTTGACAGCGCCCGATCCCGTCAGATCTCGGAAGCTAAGCAGGGTGAGGCTTGATTAGTACTGGGTTGGGAGACTGCCTGGGAATACCAGGTGCTGTAGGGGTTTTTATTTTTCGCTTCCCTAATGAAAATATACATGGCATTCCTCGCAGCAAATGAAAATGTTTCATTTCTTGCTACTTTTTTCCCGCAGTGGCAAAGAAATCTATCGTTTTTTCCTCTGAAAGTTCAACACAATGCAACCTTCCAAAATAGAATTCTGACATCAAGAATTCCGTCTATAGTACATTTGAGTGCACCTGTCATTTTCTCAGTCTCTGTGTATGCATGGAGCAAGATATAGGCTCATGGATTTAAGAATGAGAGGATATCATGAGACAGCAATCTCCACCTACGGCCATACTACCTTGAAAGCGCCCGATCCCGTCAGATCTCGGAAGCTAAGCAGGGTGAGGCTTGATTAGTACTGGGTTGGGAGACTGCCTGGGAATACCAGGTGCTGTGGGTGTTTTTATTTTTTGCTTCCCTAATGAAAATATACATGGCATTCCTTGCAGCAAATGAAAATGTTTCATTTTTTACTACTTTTTTCCCGCAGTGGCAAAGAAATATATCGTTTTTTCCTCAGAAAGTTCAACACAATGCAACCTTCCAAAATAGAATTCTGACATCAAGAATTCCGTCTATAGTACATTTGAGTGCACCTGTCATTTTCTCAGTCTCTGTGTATGCATGGAGCAAGATATAGGCTCATGGATTTAAGAATGAGAGGATATCATGAGACAGCAATCTCCACCTACGGCCATACTACCTTGACAGCGCCCGATCCCGTCAGATCTTGGAAGCTAAGCAGGGTGAGGCTTGATTAGTACTGGGTTGGGAGACTGCCTGGGAATACCAGGTGCTGTAGGGGTTTTTATTTTTCGCTTCCCTAATGAAAATATACATGGCATTCCTCGCAGCAAATGAAAATGTTTCAATTCTTGCTACTTTTTTCCCGCAGTGGCAAAGAAATATATCGTTTTTTCCTCTGAAAGTTCAACACAATGCAACCTTCCAAAATAGAATTCTGACATCAAGAATTCCGTCTATAGTACATTTGAGTGCACCTGTCATTTTCTCAGTCTCTGTGTATGCATGGAGCAAGATATAGGCTCATGGATTTAAGAATGAGAGGATATCATGAGACAGCAATCTCCACCTACGGCCATACTACCTTGACAGCGCCCGATCCCGTCAGATCTCGGAAGCTAAGCAGGGTGAGGCTTGATTAGTACTGGGTTGGGAGACTGCCTGGGAATACCAGGTGCTGTGGGTGTTTTTATTTTTTGCTTCCCTAATGAAAATATACATGGCATTCCTTGCAGCAAATGAAAATGTTTCATTTTTTACTACTTTTTTCCCGCAGTGGCAAAGAAATATATCGTTTTTTCCTCAGAAAGTTCAACACAATGCAACCTTCCAAAATAGAATTCTGACATCAAGAATTCCGTCTATAGTACATTTGAGTGCACCTGTCATTTTCTCAGTCTCTGTGTATGCATGGAGCAAGATATAGGCTCATGGATTTAAGAATGAGAGGATATCATGAGACAGCAATCTCCACCTACGGCCATACTACCTTGAAAGCGCCCGATCCCGTCAGATCTCGGAAGCTAAGCAGGGTGAGGCTTGATTAGTCCTGGGTTGGGAGACTGCCTGGGAATACCAGGTGCTGTAGGGGTTTTTATTTTTCGCTTCCCTAATGAAAATATACATGGCATTCCTCGCAGCAAATGAAAATGTTTCATTTCTTGCTACTTTTTTCCCGGAGTGGCAAAGAAATATATTGTTTTTTCCTCTGAAAGTTCAACACAATGCAACCTTCCAAAATAGAATTCTGACATCAAGAATTCCGTCTATAGTACATTTGAGTGCACCTGTCATTTTCTCAGTCTCTGTGTATGCATGGAGCAAGATATAGGCTCATGGATTTAAGAATGAGAGGATATCATGAGACAGCAATCTCCACCTACGGCCATACTACCTTGACAGCGCCCGATCCCGTCAGATCTCGGAAGCTAAGCAGGGTGAGGCTTGATTAGTACTGGGTTGGGAGACTGCCTGGGAATACCAGGTGCTGTAGGGGTTTTTATTTTTCGCTTCCCTAATGAAAATATACATGGCATTCCTTGCAGCAAATGAAAATGTTTCATTTTTTACTACTTTTTTCCCGCAGTGGCAAAGAAATATATCGTTTTTTCCTCAGAAAGTTCAACACAATGCAACCTTCCAAAATAGAATTCTGACATCAAGAATTCCGTCTATAGTACATTTGAGTGCACCTGTCATTTTCTCAGTCTCTGTGTATGCATGGAGCAAGATATAGGCTCATGGATTTAAGAATGAGAGGATATCATGAGACAGCAATCTCCACCTACGGCCATACTACCTTGAAAGCGCCCGATCCCGTCAGATCTCGGAAGCTAAGCAGGGTGAGGCTTGATTAGTACTGGGTTGGGAGACTGCCTGGGAATACCAGGTGCTGTAGGGGTTTTTATTTTTCGCTTCCCTAATGAAAATATACATGGCATTCCTCGCAGCAAATGAAAATGTTTCATTTCTTGCTACTTTTTTCCCGGAGTGGCAAAGAAATATATTGTTTTTTCCTCTGAAAGTTCAACACAATGCAACCTTCCAAAATAGAATTCTGACATCAAGAATTCCGTCTATAGTATATTTGAGTGCACCTTTCATTTTCTCAGTCTCTGATTTAATTTCTCCATTTAAGGTAATTCTTCAAGAATGTATTTTTTTAACGGTCACAATAATACACCTATGCCTCCCATGTCATTTAGAAATATATCATACAGGCCTCAGAACACTCAGCATGTTATATGGTGAGCTTGTGGCTCACAGAGTTGGGGTGTGCAGTGTTCAAGCTGATACTTGGAAGAGATAGTGAGTTCAAATCCAAACAGGAGGAGGTTGAATATAGGCACCTCTGAAATTTTTTACTACTTTTTTCCCGCAGTGGCAAAGAAATCTATCGTTTTTTCCTCTGAAAGTTCAACACAATGCAACCTTCCAAAATAGAATTCTGACATCAAGAATTCCGTCTATAGTACATTTGAGTGCACCTGTCATTTTCTCAGTCTCTGTGTATGCATGGAGCAAGATATAGGCTCATGGATTTAAGAATGAGAGGATATCATGAGACAGCAATCTCCACCTACGGCCATACTACCTTGACAGCGCCCGATCCCGTCAGATCTCGGAAGCTAAGCAGGGTGAGGCTTGATTAGTACTGGGTTGGGAGACTGCCTGGGAATACCAGGTGCTGTAGGGGTTTTTATTTTTCGCTTCCCTAATGAAAATATACATGGCATTCCTCGCAGCAAATGAAAATGTTTCATTTCTTGCTACTTTTTTCCCGCAGTGGCAAAGAAATATATCGTTTTTTCCTCTGAAAGTTCAACACAATGCAACCTTCCAAAATAGAATTCTGACATCAAGAATTCCGTCTATAGTACATTTGAGTGCACCTGTCATTTTCTCAGTCTCTGTGTATGCATGGAGCAAGATATAGGCTCATGGATTTAAGAATGAGAGGATATCATGAGACAGCAATCTCCACCTACGGCCATACTACCTTGACAGCGCCCGATCCCGTCAGATCTCGGAAGCTAAGCAGGGTGAGGCTTGATTAGTACTGGGTTGGGAGACTGCCTGGGAATACCAGGTGCTGTAGGGGTTTTTATTTTTCGCTTCCCTAATGAAAATATACATGGCATTCCTCGCAGCAAAAGAAAATGTTTCATTTCTTGCTACTTTTTCCCGCAGTGGCAAAGAAATCTATCGTTTTTTCCTCTGAAAGTTCAACACAATGCAACCTTCCAAAATAGAATTCTGACATCAAGAATTCCGTCTATAGTACATTTGAGTGCACCTGTCATTTTCTCAGTCTCTGTGTATGCATGGAGCAAGATATAGGCTCATGGATTTAAGAATGAGAGGATATCATGAGACAGCAATCTCCACCTACGGCCATACTACCTTGACAGCGCCCGATCCCGTCAGATCTCGGAAGCTAAGCAGGGTGAGGCTTGATTAGTACTGGGTTGGGAGACTGCCTGGGAATACCAGGTGCTGTGGGTGTTTTTATTTTTTGCTTCCCTAATGAAAATATACATGGCATTCCTTGCAGCAAATGAAAATGTTTCATTTTTTACTACTTTTTTCCCGCAGTGGCAAAGAAATCTATCGTTTTTTCCTTTGAAAGTTCAACACAATGCAACCTTCCAAAATAGAATTCTGACATCAAGAATTCCGTCTATAGTACATTTGAGTGCACCTGTCATTTTCTCAGTCTCTGTGTATGCATGGAGCAAGATATAGGCTCATGGATTTAAGAATGAGAGGATATCATGAGACAGCAATCTCCACCTACGGCCATACTACCTTGACAGCGCCCGATCCCGTCAGATCTCGGAAGCTAAGCAGGGTGAGGCTTGATTAGTACTGGGTTGGGAGACTGCCTGGGAATACCAGGTGCTGTAGGGGTTTTTATTTTTCGCTTCCCTAATGAAAATATACATGGCATTCCTCGCAGCAAATGAAAAAGTTTCATTTCTTGCTACTTTTTTCCCGCAGTGGCAAAGAAATCTATCGTTTTTTCCTCTGAAAGTTCAACACAATGCAACCTTCCAAAATAGAATTCTGACATCAAGAATTCCGTCTATAGTACATTTGAGTGCACCTGTCATTTTCTCAGTCTCTGTGTATGCATGGAGCAAGATATAGGCTCATGGATTTAAGAATGAGAGGATATCATGAGACAGCAATCTCCACCTACGGCCATACTACCTTGAAAGCGCCCGATCCCGTCAGATCTCGGAAGCTAAGCAGGGTGAGGCTTGATTAGTACTGGGTTGGGAGACTGCCTGGGAATACCAGGTGCTGTGGGTGTTTTTATTTTTTGCTTCCCTAATGAAAATATACATGGCATTCCTTGCAGCAAATGAAAATGTTTCATTTTTTACTACTTTTTTCCCGCAGTGGCAAAGAAATATATCGTTTTTTCCTCAGAAAGTTCAACACAATGCAACCTTCCAAAATAGAATTCTGACATCAAGAATTCCGTCTATAGTACATTTGAGTGCACCTGTCATTTTCTCAGTCTCTGTGTATGCATGGAGCAAGATATAGGCTCATGGATTTAAGAATGAGAGGATATCATGAGACAGCAATCTCCACCTACGGCCATACTACCTTGAAAGCGCCCGATCCCGTCAGATCTCGGAAGCTAAGCAGGGTGAGGCTTGATTAGTCCTGGGTTGGGAGACTGCCTGGGAATACCAGGTGCTGTAGGGGTTTTTATTTTTCGCTTCCCTAATGAAAATATACATGGCATTCCTCGCAGCAAATGAAAATGTTTCATTTCTTGCTACTTTTTTCCCGGAGTGGCAAAGAAATATATTGTTTTTTCCTCTGAAAGTTCAACACAATGCAACCTTCCAAAATAGAATTCTGACATCAAGAATTCCGTCTATAGTATATTTGAGTGCACCTGTCATTTTCTCAGTCTCTGATTTAATTTCTCCATTTAAGGTAATTCTTCAAGAATGTATTTTTTTAACGGTCACAATAATACACTTATGCCTCCCATGTCATTTAGAAATATATCATACAGGCCTCAGAACACTCAGCATGTTATATGGTGAGCTTGTGGCTCACAGAGTTGGGGTGTGCAGTGTTCAAGCTGATACTTGGAAGAGATAGTGAGTTCAAATCCAAACAGGAGGAGGTTGAATATAGGCACCTCTGAAATTTTTTACTACTTTTTTCCCGCAGTGGCAAAGAAATCTATCGTTTTTTCCTCTGAAAGTTCAACACAATGCAACCTTCCAAAATAGAATTCTGACATCAAGAATTCCGTCTATAGTACATTTGAGTGCACCTGTCATTTTCTCAGTCTCTGTGTATGCATGGAGCAAGATATAGGCTCATGGATTTAAGAATGAGAGGATATCATGAGACAGCAATCTCCACCTACGGCCATACTACCTTGACAGCGCCCGATCCCGTCAGATCTCGGAAGCTAAGCAGGGTGAGGCTTGATTAGTACTGGGTTGGGAGACTGCCTGGGAATACCAGGTGCTGTGGGTGTTTTTATTTTTTGCTTCCCTAATGAAAATATACATGGCATTCCTTGCAGCAAATGAAAATGTTTCATTTTTTACTACTTTTTTCCCGCAGTGGCAAAGAAATATATCGTTTTTTCCTCAGAAAGTTCAACACAATGCAACCTTCCAAAATAGAATTCTGACATCAAGAATTCCGTCTATAGTACATTTGAGTGCACCTGTCATTTTCTCAGTCTCTGTGTATGCATGGAGCAAGATATAGGCTCATGGATTTAAGAATGAGAGGATATCATGAGACAGCAATCTCCACCTACGGCCATACTACCTTGACAGCGCCCGATCCCGTCAGATCTCGGAAGTTAAGCAGGGTGAGGCTTGATTAGTACTGGATTTGGAGACTGCCTGGGAATACCAGGTGCTGTAGGGGTTTTTATTTTTCGCTTCCCTAATGAAAATATACATGGCATTCCTCGCAGCAAATGAAAATGTTTCATTTCTTGCTACTTTTTTCCCGCAGTGTCAAAGAAATCTATCGTTTTTTCCTCTGAAAGTTCAACACAATGCAACCTTCCAAAATAGAATTCTGACATCAAGAATTCCGTCTATAGTACATTTGAGTGCACCTGTCATTTTCTCAGTCTCTGTGTATGCATGGAGCAAGATATAGGCTCATGGATTTAAGAATGAGAGGATATCATGAGACAGCAATCTCCACCTACGGCCATACTACCTTGAAAGCGCCCGATCCCGTCAGATCTCGGAAGCTAAGCAGGGTGAGGCTTGATTAGTACTGGGTTGGGAGACTGCCTGGGAATACCAGGTGCTGTGGGTGTTTTTATTTTTTGCTTCCCTAATGAAAATATACATGGCATTCCTTGCAGCAAATGAAAATGTTTCATTTTTTACTACTTTTTTCCCGCAGTGGCAAAGAAATATATCGTTTTTTCCTCAGAAAGTTCAACACAATGCAACCTTCCAAAATAGAATTCTGACATCAAGAATTCCGTCTATAGTACATTTGAGTGCACCTGTCATTTTCTCAGTCTCTGTGTATGCATGGAGCAAGATATAGGCTCATGGATTTAAGAATGAGAGGATATCATGAGACAGCAATCTCCACCTACGGCCATACTACCTTGACAGCGCCCGATCCCGTCAGATCTCGGAAGCTAAGCAGGGTGAGGCTTGATTAGTACTGGGTTGGGAGACTGCCTGGGAATACCAGGTGCTGTAGGGGTTTTTATATTTCGCTTCCCTAATGAAAATATACATGGCATTCCTCGCAGCAAATGAAAATGTTTCATTTCTTGCTACTTTTTTCCCGCAGTGGCAAAGAAATCTATCGTTTTTTCCTCTGAAAGTTCAACACAATGCAACCTTCCAAAATAGAATTCTGACATCAAGAATTCCGTCTATAGTACATTTGAGTGCACCTGTCATTTTCTCAGTCTCTGTGTATGCATGGAGCAAGATATAGGCTCATGGATTTAAGAATGAGAGGATATCATGAGACAGCAATCTCCACCTACGGCCATACTACCTTGACAGCGCCCGATCCCGTCAGATCTCGGAAGCTAAGCAGGGTGAGGCTTGATTAGTACTGGGTTGGGAGACTGCCTGGGAATACCAGGTGCTGTGGGTGTTTTTATTTTTTGCTTCCCTAATGAAAATATACATGGCATTCCTTGCAGCAAATGAAAATGTTTCATTTTTTACTACTTTTTTCCCGCAGTGGCAAAGAAATATATCGTTTTTTCCTCAGAAAGTTCAACACAATGCAACCTTCCAAAATAGAATTCTGACATCAAGAATTCCGTCTATAGTACATTTGAGTGCACCTGTCATTTTCTCAGTCTCTGTGTATGCATGGAGCAAGATATAGGCTCATGGATTTAAGAATGAGAGGATATCATGAGACAGCAATCTCCACCTACGGCCATACTACCTTGACAGCGCCCGATCCCGTCAGATCTCGGAAGTTAAGCAGGGTGAGGCTTGATTAGTACTGGATTTGGAGACTGCCTGGGAATACCAGGTGCTGTAGGGGTTTTTATTTTTCGCTTCCCTAATGAAAATATACATGGCATTCCTCGCAGCAAATGAAAATGTTTCATTTCTTGCTACTTTTTTCCCGCAGTGTCAAAGAAATCTATCGTTTTTTCCTCTGAAAGTTCAACACAATGCAACCTTCCAAAATAGAATTCTGACATCAAGAATTCCGTCTATAGTACATTTGAGTGCACCTGTCATTTTCTCAGTCTCTGTGTATGCATGGAGCAAGATATAGGCTCATGGATTTAAGAATGAGAGGATATCATGAGACAGCAATCTCCACCTACGGCCATACTACCTTGAAAGCGCCCGATCCCGTCAGATCTCGGAAGCTAAGCAGGGTGAGGCTTGATTAGTACTGGGTTGGGAGACTGCCTGGGAATACCAGGTGCTGTGGGTGTTTTTATTTTTTGCTTCCCTAATGAAAATATACATGGCATTCCTTGCAGCAAATGAAAATGTTTCATTTTTTACTACTTTTTTCCCGCAGTGGCAAAGAAATATATCGTTTTTTCCTCAGAAAGTTCAACACAATGCAACCTTCCAAAATAGAATTCTGACATCAAGAATTCCGTCTATAGTACATTTGAGTGCACCTGTCATTTTCTCAGTCTCTGTGTATGCATGGAGCAAGATATAGGCTCATGGATTTAAGAATGAGAGGATATCATGAGACAGCAATCTCCACCTACGGCCATACTACCTTGACAGCGCCCGATCCCGTCAGATCTCGGAAGCTAAGCAGGGTGAGGCTTGATTAGTACTGGGTTGGGAGACTGCCTGGGAATACCAGGTGCTGTAGGGGTTTTTATATTTCGCTTCCCTAATGAAAATATACATGGCATTCCTCGCAGCAAATGAAAATGTTTCATTTCTTGCTACTTTTTTCCCGCAGTGGCAAAGAAATCTATCGTTTTTTCCTCTGAAAGTTCAACACAATGCAACCTTCCAAAATAGAATTCTGACATCAAGAATTCCGTCTATAGTACATTTGAGTGCACCTGTCATTTTCTCAGTCTCTGTGTATGCATGGAGCAAGATATAGGCTCATGGATTTAAGAATGAGAGGATATCATGAGACAGCAATCTCCACCTACGGCCATACTACCTTGAAAGCGCCCGATCCCGTCAGATCTCGGAAGCTAAGCAGGGTGAGGCTTGATTAGTACTGGGTTGGGAGACTGCCTGGGAATACCAGGTGCTGTGGGTGTTTTTATTTTTTGCTTCCCTAATGAAAATATACATGGCATTCCTTGCAGCAAATGAAAATGTTTCATTTTTTACTACTTTTTTCCCGCAGTGGCAAAGAAATATATCGTTTTTTCCTCAGAAAGTTCAACACAATGCAACCTTCCAAAATAGAATTCTGACATCAAGAATTCCGTCTATAGTACATTTGAGTGCACCTGTCATTTTCTCAGTCTCTGTGTATGCATGGAGCAAGATATAGGCTCATGGATTTAAGAATGAGAGGATATCATGAGACAGCAATCTCCACCTACGGCCATACTACCTTGACAGCGCCCGATCCCGTCAGATCTCGGAAGCTAAGCAGGGTGAGGCTTGATTAGTACTGGGTTGGGAGACTGCCTGGGAATACCAGGTGCTGTAGGGGTTTTTATTTTTCGCTTCCCTAATGAAAATATACATGGCATTCCTCGCTGCAAATGAAAATGTTTCAATTCTTGCTACTTTTTTCCCGCAGTGGCAAAGAAATATATCGTTTTTTCCTCTGAAAGTTCAACACAATGCAACCTTCCAAAATAGAATTCTGACATCAAGAATTCCGTCTATAGTACATTTGAGTGCACCTGTCATTTTCTCAGTCTCTGTGTATGCATGGAGCAAGATATAGGCTCATGGATTTAAGAATGAGAGGATATCATGAGACAGCAATCTCCACCTACGGCCATACTACCTTGACAGCGCCCGATCCCGTCAGATCTCGGAAGCTAAGCAGGGTGAGGCTTGATTAGTACTGGGTTGGGAGACTGCCTGGGAATACCAGGTGCTGTAGGGGTTTTTATTTTTCGCTTCCCTAATGAAAATATACATGGCATTCCTCGCAGCAAATGAAAATGTTTCATTTCTTGCTACTTTTTTCCCGCAGTGGCAAAGAAATCTATCGTTTTTTCCTCTGAAAGTTCAACACAATGCAACCTTCCAAAATAGAATTCTGACATCAAGAATTCCGTCTATAGTACATTTGAGTGCACCTGTCATTTTCTCAGTCTCTGTGTATGCATGGAGCAAGATATAGGCTCATGGATTTAAGAATGAGAGGATATCATGAGACAGCAATCTCCACCTACGGCCATACTACCTTGACAGCGCCCGATCCCGTCAGATCTCGGAAGCTAAGCAGGGTGAGGCTTGATTAGTACTGGGTTGGGAGACTGCCTGGGAATACCAGGTGCTGTGGGTGTTTTTATTTTTTGCTTCCCTAATGAAAATATACATGGCATTCCTTGCAGCAAATGAAAATGTTTCATTTTTTACTACTTTTTTCCCGCAGTGGCAAAGAAATATATCGTTTTTTCCTCAGAAAGTTCAACACAATGCAACCTTCCAAAATAGAATTCTGACATCAAGAATTCCGTCTATAGTACATTTGAGTGCACCTGTCATTTTCTCAGTCTCTGTGTATGCATGGAGCAAGATATAGGCTCATGGATTTAAGAATGAGAGGATATCATGAGACAGCAATCTCCACCTACGGCCATACTACCTTGACAGCGCCCGATCCCGTCAGATCTCGGAAGTTAAGCAGGGTGAGGCTTGATTAGTACTGGATTTGGAGACTGCCTGGGAATACCAGGTGCTGTAGGGGTTTTTATTTTTCGCTTCCCTAATGAAAATATACATGGCATTCCTCGCAGCAAATGAAAATGTTTCATTTCTTGCTACTTTTTTCCCGCAGTGTCAAAGAAATCTATCGTTTTTTCCTCTGAAAGTTCAACACAATGCAACCTTCCAAAATAGAATTCTGACATCAAGAATTCCGTCTATAGTACATTTGAGTGCACCTGTCATTTTCTCAGTCTCTGTGTATGCATGGAGCAAGATATAGGCTCATGGATTTAAGAATGAGAGGATATCATGAGACAGCAATCTCCACCTACGGCCATACTACCTTGAAAGCGCCCGATCCCGTCAGATCTCGGAAGCTAAGCAGGGTGAGGCTTGATTAGTACTGGGTTGGGAGACTGCCTGGGAATACCAGGTGCTGTGGGTGTTTTTATTTTTTGCTTCCCTAATGAAAATATACATGGCATTCCTTGCAGCAAATGAAAATGTTTCATTTTTTACTACTTTTTTCCCGCAGTGGCAAAGAAATATATCGTTTTTTCCTCAGAAAGTTCAACACAATGCAACCTTCCAAAATAGAATTCTGACATCAAGAATTCCGTCTATAGTACATTTGAGTGCACCTGTCATTTTCTCAGTCTCTGTGTATGCATGGAGCAAGATATAGGCTCATGGATTTAAGAATGAGAGGATATCATGAGACAGCAATCTCCACCTACGGCCATACTACCTTGACAGCGCCCGATCCCGTCAGATCTCGGAAGCTAAGCAGGGTGAGGCTTGATTAGTACTGGGTTGGGAGACTGCCTGGGAATACCAGGTGCTGTAGGGGTTTTTATATTTCGCTTCCCTAATGAAAATATACATGGCATTCCTCGCAGCAAATGAAAATGTTTCATTTCTTGCTACTTTTTTCCCGCAGTGGCAAAGAAATCTATCGTTTTTTCCTCTGAAAGTTCAACACAATGCAACCTTCCAAAATAGAATTCTGACATCAAGAATTCCGTCTATAGTACATTTGAGTGCACCTGTCATTTTCTCAGTCTCTGTGTATGCATGGAGCAAGATATAGGCTCATGGATTTAAGAATGAGAGGATATCATGAGACAGCAATCTCCACCTACGGCCATACTACCTTGAAAGCGCCCGATCCTGTCAGATCTCGGAAGCTAAGCAGGGTGAGGCTTGATTAGTACTGGGTTGGGAGACTGCCTGGGAATACCAGGTGCTGTGGGTGTTTTTATTTTTTGCTTCCCTAATGAAAATATACATGGCATTCCTTGCAGCAAATGAAAATGTTTCATTTTTTACTACTTTTTTCCCGCAGTGGCAAAGAAATATATCGTTTTTTCCTCTGAAAGTTCAACACAATGCAACCTTCCAAAATAGAATTCTGACATCAAGAATTCCGTCTATAGTACATTTGAGTGCACCTGTCATTTTCTCAGTCTCTGTGTATGCATGGAGCAAGATATAGGCTCATGGATTTAAGAATGAGAGGATATCATGAGACAGCAATCTCCACCTACGGCCATACTACCTTGAAAGCGCCCGATCCTGTCAGATCTCGGAAGCTAAGCAGGGTGAGGCTTGATTAGTACTGGGTTGGGAGACTGCCTGGGAATACCAGGTGCTGTAGGGGTTTTTATTTTTCGCTTCCCTAATGAAAATATACATGGCATTCCTCGCAGCAAATGAAAATGTTTCATTTCTTGCTACTTTTTTCCCGGAGTGGCAAAGAAATATATTGTTTTTTCCTCTGAAAGTTCAACACAATGCAACCTTCCAAAATAGAATTCTGACATCAAGAATTCCGTCTATAGTATATTTGAGTGCACCTGTCATTTTCTCAGTCTCTGATTTAATTTCTCCATTTAAGGTAATTCTTCAAGAATGTATTTTTTTAACGGTCACAATAATACACTTATGCCTCCCATGTCATTTAGAAATATATCATACAGGCCTCAGAACACTCAGCATGTTATATGGTGAGCTTGTGGCTCACAGAGTTGGGGTGTGCAGTGTTCAAGCTGATACTTGGAAGAGATAGTGAGTTCAAATCCAAACAGGAGGAGGTTGAATATAGGCACCTCTGAAATTTTTTACTACTTTTTTCCCGCAGTGGCAAAGAAATCTATCGTTTTTTCCTTTGAAAGTTCAACACAATGCAACCTTCCAAAATAGAATTCTGACATCAAGAATTCCGTCTATAGTACATTTGAGTGCACCTGTCATTTTCTCAGTCTCTGTGTATGCATGGAGCAAGATATAGGCTCATGGATTTAAGAATGAGAGGATATCATGAGACAGCAATCTCCACCTACGGCCATACTACCTTGACAGCGCCCGATCCCGTCAGATCTCGGAAGCTAAGCAGGGTGAGGCTTGATTAGTACTGGGTTGGGAGACTGCCTGGGAATACCAGGTGCTGTAGGGGTTTTTATTTTTCGCTTCCCTAATGAAAATATACATGGCATTCCTCGCAGCAAATGAAAATGTTTCATTTCTTGCTACTTTTTTCCCGCAGTGGCAAAGAAATCTATCGTTTTTTCCTCTGAAAGTTCAACACAATGCAACCTTCCAAAATAGAATTCTGACATCAAGAATTCCGTCTATAGTACATTTGAGTGCACCTGTCATTTTCTCAGTCTCTGTGTATGCATGGAGCAAGATATAGGCTCATGGATTTAAGAATGAGAGGATATCATGAGACAGCAATCTCCACCTACGGCCATACTACCTTGAAAGCGCCCGATCCCGTCAGATCTCGGAAGCTAAGCAGGGTGAGGCTTGATTAGTACTGGGTTGGGAGACTGCCTGGGAATACCAGGTGCTGTGGGTGTTTTTATTTTTTGCTTCCCTAATGAAAATATACATGGCATTCCTTGCAGCAAATGAAAATGTTTCATTTTTTACTACTTTTTTCCCGCAGTGGCAAAGAAATATATCGTTTTTTCCTCAGAAAGTTCAACACAATGCAACCTTCCAAAATAGAATTCTGACATCAAGAATTCCGTCTATAGTACATTTGAGTGCACCTGTCATTTTCTCAGTCTCTGTGTATGCATGGAGCAAGATATAGGCTCATGGATTTAAGAATGAGAGGATATCATGAGACAGCAATCTCCACCTACGGCCATACTACCTTGAAAGCGCCCGATCCCGTCAGATCTCGGAAGCTAAGCAGGGTGAGGCTTGATTAGTCCTGGGTTGGGAGACTGCCTGGGAATACCAGGTGCTGTAGGGGTTTTTATTTTTCGCTTCCCTAATGAAAATATACATGGCATTCCTCGCAGCAAATGAAAATGTTTCATTTCTTGCTACTTTTTTCCCGGAGTGGCAAAGAAATATATTGTTTTTTCCTCTGAAAGTTCAACACAATGCAACCTTCCAAAATAGAATTCTGACATCAAGAATTCCGTCTATAGTATATTTGAGTGCACCTGTCATTTTCTCAGTCTCTGATTTAATTTCTCCATTTAAGGTAATTCTTCAAGAATGTATTTTTTTAACGGTCACAATAATACACTTATGCCTCCCATGTCATTTAGAAATATATCATACAGGCCTCAGAACACTCAGCATGTTATATGGTGAGCTTGTGGCTCACAGAGTTGGGGTGTGCAGTGTTCAAGCTGATACTTGGAAGAGATAGTGAGTTCAAATCCAAACAGGAGGAGGTTGAATATAGGCACCTCTGAAATTTTTTACTACTTTTTTCCCGCAGTGGCAAAGAAATCTATCGTTTTTTCCTTTGAAAGTTCAACACAATGCAACCTTCCAAAATAGAATTCTGACATCAAGAATTCCGTCTATAGTACATTTGAGTGCACCTGTCATTTTCTCAGTCTCTGTGTATGCATGGAGCAAGATATAGGCTCATGGATTTAAGAATGAGAGGATATCATGAGACAGCAATCTCCACCTACGGCCATACTACCTTGACAGCGCCCGATCCCGTCAGATCTCGGAAGCTAAGCAGGGTGAGGCTTGATTAGGACTGGGTTGGGAGACTGCCTGGGAATACCAGGTGCTGTAGGGGTTTTTATTTTTCGCTTCCCTAATGAAAATATACATGGCATTCCTCGCAGCAAATGAAAATGTTTCATTTCTTGCTACTTTTTTCCCGCAGTGGCAAAGAAATCTATCGTTTTTTCCTCTGAAAGTTCAACACAATGCAACCTTCCAAAATAGAATTCTGACATCAAGAATTCCGTCTATAGTACATTTGAGTGCACCTGTCATTTTCTCAGTCTCTGTGTATGCATGGAGCAAGATATAGGCTCATGGATTTAAGAATGAGAGGATATCATGAGACAGCAATCTCCACCTACGGCCATACTACCTTGAAAGCGCCCGATCCCGTCAGATCTCGGAAGCTAAGCAGGGTGAGGCTTGATTAGTCCTGGGTTGGGAGACTGCCTGGGAATACCAGGTGCTGTAGGGGTTTTTATTTTTCGCTTCCCTAATGAAAATATACATGGCATTCCTCGCAGCAAATGAAAATGTTTCATTTCTTGCTACTTTTTTCCCGGAGTGGCAAAGAAATATATTGTTTTTTCCTCTGAAAGTTCAACACAATGCAACCTTCCAAAATAGAATTCTGACATCAAGAATTCCGTCTATAGTATATTTGAGTGCACCTGTCATTTTCTCAGTCTCTGATTTAATTTCTCCATTTAAGGTAATTCTTCAAGAATGTATTTTTTTAACGGTCACAATAATACACTTATGCCTCCCATGTCATTTAGAAATATATCATACAGGCCTCAGAACACTCAGCATGTTATATGGTGAGCTTGTGGCTCACAGAGTTGGGGTGTGCAGTGTTCAAGCTGATACTTGGAAGAGATAGTGAGTTCAAATCCAAACAGGAGGAGGTTGAATATAGGCACCTCTGAAATTTTTTACTACTTTTTTCCCGCAGTGGCAAAGAAATCTATCGTTTTTTCCTCTGAAAGTTCAACACAATGCAACCTTCCAAAATAGAATTCTGACATCAAGAATTCCGTCTATAGTACATTTGAGTGCACCTGTCATTTTCTCAGTCTCTGTGTATGCATGGAGCAAGATATAGGCTCATGGATTTAAGAATGAGAGGATATCATGAGACAGCAATCTCCACCTACGGCCATACTACCTTGACAGCGCCCGATCCCGTCAGATCTCGGAAGCTAAGCAGGGTGAGGCTTGATTAGTACTGGGTTGGGAGACTGCCTGGGAATACCAGGTGCTGTAGGGGTTTTTATTTTTCGCTTCCCTAATGAAAATATACATGGCATTCCTCGCAGCAAATGAAAATGTTTCAATTCTTGCTACTTTTTTCCCGCAGTGGCAAAGAAATATATCGTTTTTTCCTCTGAAAGTTCAACACAATGCAACCTTCCAAAATAGAATTCTGACATCAAGAATTCCGTCTATAGTACATT
Organism: Ascaphus truei; assembly: GCF_040206685.1. Lineage (NCBI taxonomy): Eukaryota > Metazoa > Chordata > Amphibia > Anura > Ascaphidae > Ascaphus > Ascaphus truei. Next base: position 57,181 of record NW_027455772.1, read on the forward strand.
TGAGTGCACCTGTCATTTTCTCAGTCTCTGTGTATGCATGGAGCAAGATATAGGCTCATGGATTTAAGAATGAGAGGATATCATGAGACAGCAATCTCCACCTACGGCCATACTACCTTGACAGCGCCCGATCCCGTCAGATCTCGGAAGCTAAGCAGGGTGAGGCTTGATTAGTACTGGGTTGGGAGACTGCCTGGGAATACCAGGTGCTGTAGGGGTTTTTATTTTTCGCTTCCCTAATGAAAATATACATGGCATTCCTCGCAGCAAATGAAAATGTTTCATTTCTTGCTACTTTTTTCCCGCAGTGGCAAAGAAATCTATCGTTTTTTCCTCTGAAAGTTCAACACAATGCAACCTTCCAAAATAGAATTCTGACATCAAGAATTCCGTCTATAGTACATTTGAGTGCACCTGTCATTTTCTCAGTCTCTGTGTATGCATGGAGCAAGATATAGGCTCATGGATTTAAGAATGAGAGGATATCATGAGACAGCAATCTCCACCTACGGCCATACTACCTTGACAGCGCCCGATCCCGTCAGATCTCGGAAGCTAAGCAGGGTGAGGCTTGATTAGTACTGGGTTGGGAGACTGCCTGGGAATACCAGGTGCTGTGGGTGTTTTTATTTTTTGCTTCCCTAATGAAAATATACATGGCATTCCTTGCAGCAAATGAAAATGTTTCATTTTTTACTACTTTTTTCCCGCAGTGGCAAAGAAATATATCGTTTTTTCCTCAGAAAGTTCAACACAATGCAACCTTCCAAAATAGAATTCTGACATCAAGAATTCCGTCTATAGTACATTTGAGTGCACCTGTCATTTTCTCAGTCTCTGTGTATGCATGGAGCAAGATATAGGCTCATGGATTTAAGAATGAGAGGATATCATGAGACAGCAATCTCCACCTACGGCCATACTACCTTGAAAGCGCCCGATCCCGTCAGATCTCGGAAGCTAAGCAGGGTGAGGCTTGATTAGTACTGGGTTGGGAGACTGCCTGGGAATACCAGGTGCTGTGGGTGTTTTTATTTTTTGCTTCCCTAATGAAAATATACATGGCATTCCTTGCAGCAAATGAAAATGTTTCATTTTTTACTACTTTTTTCCCGCAGTGGCAAAGAAATATATCGTTTTTTCCTCAGAAAGTTCAACACAATGCAACCTTCCAAAATAGAATTCTGACATCAAGAATTCCGTCTATAGTACATTTGAGTGCACCTGTCATTTTCTCAGTCTCTGTGTATGCATGGAGCAAGATATAGGCTCATGGATTTAAGAATGAGAGGATATCATGAGACAGCAATCTCCACCTACGGCCATACTACCTTGACAGCGCCCGATCCCGTCAGATCTCGGAAGCTAAGCAGGGTGAGGCTTGATTAGTACTGGGTTGGGAGACTGCCTGGGAATACCAGGTGCTGTAGGGGTTTTTATATTTCGCTTCCCTAATGAAAATATACATGGCATTCCTCGCAGCAAATGAAAATGTTTCATTTCTTGCTACTTTTTTCCCGCAGTGGCAAAGAAATCTATCGTTTTTTCCTCTGAAAGTTCAACACAATGCAACCTTCCAAAATAGAATTCTGACATCAAGAATTCCGTCTATAGTACATTTGAGTGCACCTGTCATTTTCTCAGTCTCTGTGTATGCATGGAGCAAGATATAGGCTCATGGATTTAAGAATGAGAGGATATCATGAGACAGCAATCTCCACCTACGGCCATACTACCTTGACAGCGCCCGATCCCGTCAGATCTCGGAAGCTAAGCAGGGTGAGGCTTGATTAGTACTGGGTTGGGAGACTGCCTGGGAATACCAGGTGCTGTAGGGGTTTTTATTTTTCGCTTCCCTAATGAAAATATACATGGCATTCCTCGCAGCAAATGAAAATGTTTCATTTCTTGCTACTTTTTTCCCGCAGTGGCAAAGAAATCTATCGTTTTTTCCTCTGAAAGTTCAACACAATGCAACCTTCCAAAATAGAATTCTGACATCAAGAATTCCGTCTATAGTACATTTGAGTGCACCTGTCATTTTCTCAGTCTCTGTGTATGCATGGAGCAAGATATAGGCTCATGGATTTAAGAATGAGAGGATATCATGAGACAGCAATCTCCACCTACGGCCATACTACCTTGAAAGCGCCCAATCCCGTCAGATCTCGGAAGCTAAGCAGGGTGAGGCTTGATTAGTACTGGGTTGGGAGACTGCCTGGGAATACCAGGTGCTGTGGGTGTTTTTATTTTTTGCTTCCCTAATGAAAATATACATGGCATTCCTTGCAGCAAATGAAAATGTTTCATTTTTTACTACTTTTTTCCCGCAGTGGCAAAGAAATATATCGTTTTTTCCTCAGAAAGTTCAACACAATGCAACCTTCCAAAATAGAATTCTGACATCAAGAATTCCGTCTATAGTACATTTGAGTGCACCTGTCATTTTCTCAGTCTCTGTGTATGCATGGAGCAAGATATAGGCTCATGGATTTAAGAATGAGAGGATATCATGAGACAGCAATCTCCACCTACGGCCATACTACCTTGAAAGCGCCCGATCCCGTCAGATCTCGGAAGCTAAGCAGGGTGAGGCTTGATTAGTCCTGGGTTGGGAGACTGCCTGGGAATACCAGGTGCTGTAGGGGTTTTTATTTTTCGCTTCCCTAATGAAAATATACATGGCATTCCTCGCAGCAAATGAAAATGTTTCATTTCTTGCTACTTTTTTCCCGGAGTGGCAAAGAAATATATTGTTTTTTCCTCTGAAAGTTCAACACAATGCAACCTTCCAAAATAGAATTCTGACATCAAGAATTCCGTCTATAGTATATTTGAGTGCACCTGTCATTTTCTCAGTCTCTGATTTAATTTCTCCATTTAAGGTAATTCTTCAAGAATGTATTTTTTTAACGGTCACAATAATACACTTATGCCTCCCATGTCATTTAGAAATATATCATACAGGCCTCAGAACACTCAGCATGTTATATGGTGAGCTTGTGGCTCACAGAGTTGGGGTGTGCAGTGTTCAAGCTGATACTTGGAAGAGATAGTGAGTTCAAATCCAAACAGGAGGAGGTTGAATATAGGCACCTCTGAAATTTTTTACTACTTTTTTCCCGCAGTGGCAAAGAAATCTATCGTTTTTTCCTCTGAAAGTTCAACACAATGCAACCTTCCAAAATAGAATTCTGACATCAAGAATTCCGTCTATAGTACATTTGAGTGCACCTGTCATTTTCTCAGTCTCTGTGTATGCATGGAGCAAGATATAGGCTCATGGATTTAAGAATGAGAGGATATCATGAGACAGCAATCTCCACCTACGGCCATACTACCTTGACAGCGCCCGATCCCGTCAGATCTCGGAAGCTAAGCAGGGTGAGGCTTGATTAGTACTGGGTTGGGAGACTGCCTGGGAATACCAGGTGCTGTAGGGGTTTTTATTTTTCGCTTCCCTAATGAAAATATACATGGCATTCCTCGCTGCAAATGAAAATGTTTCAATTCTTGCTACTTTTTTCCCGCAGTGGCAAAGAAATATATCGTTTTTTCCTCTGAAAGTTCAACACAATGCAACCTTCCAAAATAGAATTCTGACATCAAGAATTCCGTCTATAGTACATTTGAGTGCACCTGTCATTTTCTCAGTCTCTGTGTATGCATGGAGCAAGATATAGGCTCATGGATTTAAGAATGAGAGGATATCATGAGACAGCAATCTCCACCTACGGCCATACTACCTTGACAGCGCCCGATCCCGTCAGATCTCGGAAGCTAAGCAGGGTGAGGCTTGATTAGTACTGGGTTGGGAGACTGCCTGGGAATACCAGGTGCTGTAGGGGTTTTTATTTTTCGCTTCCCTAATGAAAATATACATGGCATTCCTCGCAGCAAATGAAAATGTTTCATTTCTTGCTACTTTTTTCCCGCAGTGGCAAAGAAATCTATCGTTTTTTCCTCTGAAAGTTCAACACAATGCAACCTTCCAAAATAGAATTCTGACATCAAGAATTCCGTCTATAGTACATTTGAGTGCACCTGTCATTTTCTCAGTCTCTGTGTATGCATGGAGCAAGATATAGGCTCATGGATTTAAGAATGAGAGGATATCATGAGACAGCAATCTCCACCTACGGCCATACTACCTTGACAGCGCCCGATCCCGTCAGATCTCGGAAGCTAAGCAGGGTGAGGCTTGATTAGTACTGGGTTGGGAGACTGCCTGGGAATACCAGGTGCTGTGGGTGTTTTTATTTTTTGCTTCCCTAATGAAAATATACATGGCATTCCTTGCAGCAAATGAAAATGTTTCATTTTTTACTACTTTTTTCCCGCAGTGGCAAAGAAATATATCGTTTTTTCCTCAGAAAGTTCAACACAATGCAACCTTCCAAAATAGAATTCTGACATCAAGAATTCCGTCTATAGTACATTTGAGTGCACCTGTCATTTTCTCAGTCTCTGTGTATGCATGGAGCAAGATATAGGCTCATGGATTTAAGAATGAGAGGATATCATGAGACAGCAATCTCCACCTACGGCCATACTACCTTGACAGCGCCCGATCCCGTCAGATCTCGGAAGTTAAGCAGGGTGAGGCTTGATTAGTACTGGATTTGGAGACTGCCTGGGAATACCAGGTGCTGTAGGGGTTTTTATTTTTCGCTTCCCTAATGAAAATATACATGGCATTCCTCGCAGCAAATGAAAATGTTTCATTTCTTGCTACTTTTTTCCCGCAGTGTCAAAGAAATCTATCGTTTTTTCCTCTGAAAGTTCAACACAATGCAACCTTCCAAAATAGAATTCTGACATCAAGAATTCCGTCTATAGTACATTTGAGTGCACCTGTCATTTTCTCAGTCTCTGTGTATGCATGGAGCAAGATATAGGCTCATGGATTTAAGAATGAGAGGATATCATGAGACAGCAATCTCCACCTACGGCCATACTACCTTGAAAGCGCCCGATCCCGTCAGATCTCGGAAGCTAAGCAGGGTGAGGCTTGATTAGTACTGGGTTGGGAGACTGCCTGGGAATACCAGGTGCTGTGGGTGTTTTTATTTTTTGCTTCCCTAATGAAAATATACATGGCATTCCTTGCAGCAAATGAAAATGTTTCATTTTTTACTACTTTTTTCCCGCAGTGGCAAAGAAATATATCGTTTTTTCCTCAGAAAGTTCAACACAATGCAACCTTCCAAAATAGAATTCTGACATCAAGAATTCCGTCTATAGTACATTTGAGTGCACCTGTCATTTTCTCAGTCTCTGTGTATGCATGGAGCAAGATATAGGCTCATGGATTTAAGAATGAGAGGATATCATGAGACAGCAATCTCCACCTACGGCCATACTACCTTGACAGCGCCCGATCCCGTCAGATCTCGGAAGCTAAGCAGGGTGAGGCTTGATTAGTACTGGGTTGGGAGACTGCCTGGGAATACCAGGTGCTGTAGGGGTTTTTATATTTCGCTTCCCTAATGAAAATATACATGGCATTCCTCGCAGCAAATGAAAATGTTTCATTTCTTGCTACTTTTTTCCCGCAGTGGCAAAGAAATCTATCGTTTTTTCCTCTGAAAGTTCAACACAATGCAACCTTCCAAAATAGAATTCTGACATCAAGAATTCCGTCTATAGTACATTTGAGTGCACCTGTCATTTTCTCAGTCTCTGTGTATGCATGGAGCAAGATATAGGCTCATGGATTTAAGAATGAGAGGATATCATGAGACAGCAATCTCCACCTACGGCCATACTACCTTGACAGCGCCCGATCCCGTCAGATCTCGGAAGCTAAGCAGGGTGAGGCTTGATTAGTACTGGGTTGGGAGACTGCCTGGGAATACCAGGTGCTGTGGGTGTTTTTATTTTTTGCTTCCCTAATGAAAATATACATGGCATTCCTTGCAGCAAATGAAAATGTTTCATTTTTTACTACTTTTTTCCCGCAGTGGCAAAGAAATATATCGTTTTTTCCTCAGAAAGTTCAACACAATGCAACCTTCCAAAATAGAATTCTGACATCAAGAATTCCGTCTATAGTACATTTGAGTGCACCTGTCATTTTCTCAGTCTCTGTGTATGCATGGAGCAAGATATAGGCTCATGGATTTAAGAATGAGAGGATATCATGAGACAGCAATCTCCACCTACGGCCATACTACCTTGACAGCGCCCGATCCCGTCAGATCTCGGAAGCTAAGCAGGGTGAGGCTTGATTAGTACTGGGTTGGGAGACTGCCTGGGAATACCAGGTGCTGTAGGGGTTTTTATTTTTCGCTTCCCTAATGAAAATATACATGGCATTCCTCGCTGCAAATGAAAATGTTTCAATTCTTGCTACTTTTTTCCCGCAGTGGCAAAGAAATATATCGTTTTTTCCTCTGAAAGTTCAACACAATGCAACCTTCCAAAATAGAATTCTGACATCAAGAATTCCGTCTATAGTACATTTGAGTGCACCTGTCATTTTCTCAGTCTCTGTGTATGCATGGAGCAAGATATAGGCTCATGGATTTAAGAATGAGAGGATATCATGAGACAGCAATCTCCACCTACGGCCATACTACCTTGACAGCGCCCGATCCCGTCAGATCTCGGAAGCTAAGCAGGGTGAGGCTTGATTAGTACTGGGTTGGGAGACTGCCTGGGAATACCAGGTGCTGTAGGGGTTTTTATTTTTCGCTTCCCTAATGAAAATATACATGGCATTCCTCGCAGCAAATGAAAATGTTTCATTTCTTGCTACTTTTTTCCCGCAGTGGCAAAGAAATCTATCGTTTTTTCCTCTGAAAGTTCAACACAATGCAACCTTCCAAAATAGAATTCTGACATCAAGAATTCCGTCTATAGTACATTTGAGTGCACCTGTCATTTTCTCAGTCTCTGTGTATGCATGGAGCAAGATATAGGCTCATGGATTTAAGAATGAGAGGATATCATGAGACAGCAATCTCCACCTACGGCCATACTACCTTGACAGCGCCCGATCCCGTCAGATCTCGGAAGCTAAGCAGGGTGAGGCTTGATTAGTACTGGGTTGGGAGACTGCCTGGGAATACCAGGTGCTGTGGGTGTTTTTATTTTTTGCTTCCCTAATGAAAATATACATGGCATTCCTTGCAGCAAATGAAAATGTTTCATTTTTTACTACTTTTTTCCCGCAGTGGCAAAGAAATATATCGTTTTTTCCTCAGAAAGTTCAACACAATGCAACCTTCCAAAATAGAATTCTGACATCAAGAATTCCGTCTATAGTACATTTGAGTGCACCTGTCATTTTCTCAGTCTCTGTGTATGCATGGAGCAAGATATAGGCTCATGGATTTAAGAATGAGAGGATATCATGAGACAGCAATCTCCACCTACGGCCATACTACCTTGACAGCGCCCGATCCCGTCAGATCTCGGAAGTTAAGCAGGGTGAGGCTTGATTAGTACTGGATTTGGAGACTGCCTGGGAATACCAGGTGCTGTAGGGGTTTTTATTTTTCGCTTCCCTAATGAAAATATACATGGCATTCCTCGCAGCAAATGAAAATGTTTCATTTCTTGCTACTTTTTTCCCGCAGTGTCAAAGAAATCTATCGTTTTTTCCTCTGAAAGTTCAACACAATGCAACCTTCCAAAATAGAATTCTGACATCAAGAATTCCGTCTATAGTACATTTGAGTGCACCTGTCATTTTCTCAGTCTCTGTGTATGCATGGAGCAAGATATAGGCTCATGGATTTAAGAATGAGAGGATATCATGAGACAGCAATCTCCACCTACGGCCATACTACCTTGAAAGCGCCCGATCCCGTCAGATCTCGGAAGCTAAGCAGGGTGAGGCTTGATTAGTACTGGGTTGGGAGACTGCCTGGGAATACCAGGTGCTGTGGGTGTTTTTATTTTTTGCTTCCCTAATGAAAATATACATGGCATTCCTTGCAGCAAATGAAAATGTTTCATTTTTTACTACTTTTTTCCCGCAGTGGCAAAGAAATATATCGTTTTTTCCTCAGAAAGTTCAACACAATGCAACCTTCCAAAATAGAATTCTGACATCAAGAATTCCGTCTATAGTACATTTGAGTGCACCTGTCATTTTCTCAGTCTCTGTGTATGCATGGAGCAAGATATAGGCTCATGGATTTAAGAATGAGAGGATATCATGAGACAGCAATCTCCACCTACGGCCATACTACCTTGACAGCGCCCGATCCCGTCAGATCTCGGAAGCTAAGCAGGGTGAGGCTTGATTAGTACTGGGTTGGGAGACTGCCTGGGAATACCAGGTGCTGTAGGGGTTTTTATATTTCGCTTCCCTAATGAAAATATACATGGCATTCCTCGCAGCAAATGAAAATGTTTCATTTCTTGCTACTTTTTTCCCGCAGTGGCAAAGAAATCTATCGTTTTTTCCTCTGAAAGTTCAACACAATGCAACCTTCCAAAATAGAATTCTGACATCAAGAATTCCGTCTATAGTACATTTGAGTGCACCTGTCATTTTCTCAGTCTCTGTGTATGCATGGAGCAAGATATAGGCTCATGGATTTAAGAATGAGAGGATATCATGAGACAGCAATCTCCACCTACGGCCATACTACCTTGAAAGCGCCCGATCCCGTCAGATCTCGGAAGCTAAGCAGGGTGAGGCTTGATTAGTACTGGGTTGGGAGACTGCCTGGGAATACCAGGTGCTGTGGGTGTTTTTATTTTTTGCTTCCCTAATGAAAATATACATGGCATTCCTTGCAGCAAATGAAAATGTTTCATTTTTTACTACTTTTTTCCCGCAGTGGCAAAGAAATATATCGTTTTTTCCTCAGAAAGTTCAACACAATGCAACCTTCCAAAATAGAATTCTGACATCAAGAATTCCGTCTATAGTACATTTGAGTGCACCTGTCATTTTCTCAGTCTCTGTGTATGCATGGAGCAAGATATAGGCTCATGGATTTAAGAATGAGAGGATATCATGAGACAGCAATCTCCACCTACGGCCATACTACCTTGAAAGCGCCCGATCCCGTCAGATCTCGGAAGCTAAGCAGGGTGAGGCTTGATTAGTACTGGGTTGGGAGACTGCCTGGGAATACCAGGTGCTGTAGGGGTTTTTATTTTTCGCTTCCCTAATGAAAATATACATGGCATTCCTCGCAGCAAATGAAAATGTTTCATTTCTTGCTACTTTTTTCCCGGAGTGGCAAAGAAATATATTGTTTTTTCCTCTGAAAGTTCAACACAATGCAACCTTCCAAAATAGAATTCTGACATCAAGAATTCCGTCTATAGTATATTTGAGTGCACCTGTCATTTTCTCAGTCTCTGATTTAATTTCTCCATTTAAGGTAATTCTTCAAGAATGTATTTTTTTAACGGTCACAATAATACACTTATGCCTCCCATGTCATTTAGAAATATATCATACAGGCCTCAGAACACTCAGCATGTTATATGGTGAGCTTGTGGCTCACAGAGTTGGGGTGTGCAGTGTTCAAGCTGATACTTGGAAGAGATAGTGAGTTCAAATCCAAACAGGAGGAGGTTGAATATAGGCACCTCTGAAATTTTTTACTACTTTTTTCCCGCAGTGGCAAAGAAATCTATCGTTTTTTCCTCTGAAAGTTCAACACAATGCAACCTTCCAAAATAGAATTCTGACATCAAGAATTCCGTCTATAGTACATTTGAGTGCACCTGTCATTTTCTCAGTCTCTGTGTATGCATGGAGCAAGATATAGGCTCATGGATTTAAGAATGAGAGGATATCATGAGACAGCAATCTCCACCTACGGCCATACTACCTTGACAGCGCCCGATCCCGTCAGATCTCGGAAGCTAAGCAGGGTGAGGCTTGATTAGTACTGGGTTGGGAGACTGCCTGGGAATACCAGGTGCTGTGGGTGTTTTTATTTTTCGCTTCCCTAATGAAAATATACATGGCATTCCTTGCAGCAAATGAAAATGTTTCATTTTTTACTACTTTTTTCCCGCAGTGGCAAAGAAATCTATCGTTTTTTCCTCTGAAAGTTCAACACAATGCAACCTTCCAAAATAGAATTCTGACATCAAGAATTCCGTCTATAGTACATTTGAGTGCACCTGTCATTTTCTCAGTCTCTGTGTATGCATGGAGCAAGATATAGGCTCATGGATTTAAGAATGAGAGGATATCATGAGACAGCAATCTCCACCTACGGCCATACTACCTTGACAGCGCCCGATCCCGTCAGATCTCGGAAGCTAAGCAGGGTGAGGCTTGATTAGTACTGGGTTGGGAGACTGCCTGGGAATACCAGGTGCTGTAGGGGTTTTTATATTTCGCTTCCCTAATGAAAATATACATGGCATTCCTCGCAGCAAATGAAAATGTTTCATTTCTTGCTACTTTTTTCCCGCAGTGGCAAAGAAATCTATCGTTTTTTCCTCTGAAAGTTCAACACAATGCAACCTTCCAAAATAGAATTCTGACATCAAGAATTCCGTCTATAGTACATTTGAGTGCACCTGTCATTTTCTCAGTCTCTGTGTATGCATGGAGCAAGATATAGGCTCATGGATTTAAGAATGAGAGGATATCATGAGACAGCAATCTCCACCTACGGCCATACTACCTTGAAAGCGCCCGATCCCGTCAGATCTCGGAAGCTAAGCAGGGTGAGGCTTGATTAGTACTGGGTTGGGAGACTGCCTGGGAATACCAGGTGCTGTGGGTGTTTTTATTTTTTGCTTCCCTAATGAAAATATACATGGCATTCCTTGCAGCAAATGAAAATGTTTCATTTTTTACTACTTTTTTCCCGCAGTGGCAAAGAAATATATCGTTTTTTCCTCAGAAAGTTCAACACAATGCAACCTTCCAAAATAGAATTCTGACATCAAGAATTCCGTCTATAGTACATTTGAGTGCACCTGTCATTTTCTCAGTCTCTGTGTATGCATGGAGCAAGATATAGGCTCATGGATTTAAGAATGAGAGGATATCATGAGACAGCAATCTCCACCTACGGCCATACTACCTTGAAAGCGCCCGATCCCGTCAGATCTCGGAAGCTAAGCAGGGTGAGGCTTGATTAGTACTGGGTTGGGAGACTGCCTGGGAATACCAGGTGCTGTAGGGGTTTTTATTTTTCGCTTCCCTAATGAAAATATACATGGCATTCCTCGCAGCAAATGAAAATGTTTCATTTCTTGCTACTTTTTTCCCGGAGTGGCAAAGAAATATATTGTTTTTTCCTCTGAAAGTTCAACACAATGCAACCTTCCAAAATAGAATTCTGACATCAAGAATTCCGTCTATAGTATATTTGAGTGCACCTGTCATTTTCTCAGTCTCTGATTTAATTTCTCCATTTAAGGTAATTCTTCAAGAATGTATTTTTTTAACGGTCACAATAATACACTTATGCCTCCCATGTCATTTAGAAATATATCATACAGGCCTCAGAACACTCAGCATGTTATATGGTGAGCTTGTGGCTCACAGAGTTGGGGTGTGCAGTGTTCAAGCTGATACTTGGAAGAGATAGTGAGTTCAAATCCAAACAGGAGGAGGTTGAATATAGGCACCTCTGAAATTTTTTACTACTTTTTTCCCGCAGTGGCAAAGAAATCTATCGTTTTTTCCTTTGAAAGTTCAACACAATGCAACCTTCCAAAATAGAATTCTGACATCAAGAATTCCGTCTATAGTACATTTGAGTGCACCTGTCATTTTCTCAGTCTCTGTGTATGCATGGAGCAAGATATAGGCTCATGGATTTAAGAATGAGAGGATATCATGAGACAGCAATCTCCACCTACGGCCATACTACCTTGACAGCGCCCGATCCCGTCAGATCTCGGAAGCTAAGCAGGGTGAGGCTTGATTAGTACTGGGTTGGGAGACTGCCTGGGAATACCAGGTGCTGTAGGGGTTTTTATTTTTCGCTTCCCTAATGAAAATATACATGGCATTCCTCGCAGCAAATGAAAATGTTTCATTTCTTGCTACTTTTTTCCCGCAGTGGCAAAGAAATCTATCGTTTTTTCCTCTGAAAGTTCAACACAATGCAACCTTCCAAAATAGAATTCTGACATCAAGAATTCCGTCTATAGTACATTTGAGTGCACCTGTCATTTTCTCAGTCTCTGTGTATGCATGGAGCAAGATATAGGCTCATGGATTTAAGAATGAGAGGATATCATGAGACAGCAATCTCCACCTACGGCCATACTACCTTGAAAGCGCCCGATCCCGTCAGATCTCGGAAGCTAAGCAGGGTGAGGCTTGATTAGTACTGGGTTGGGAGACTGCCTGGGAATACCAGGTGCTGTGGGTGTTTTTATTTTTTGCTTCCCTAATGAAAATATACATGGCATTCCTTGCAGCAAATGAAAATGTTTCATTTTTTACTACTTTTTTCCCGCAGTGGCAAAGAAATATATCGTTTTTTCCTCAGAAAGTTCAACACAATGCAACCTTCCAAAATAGAATTCTGACATCAAGAATTCCGTCTATAGTACATTTGAGTGCACCTGTCATTTTCTCAGTCTCTGTGTATGCATGGAGCAAGATATAGGCTCATGGATTTAAGAATGAGAGGATATCATGAGACAGCAATCTCCACCTACGGCCATACTACCTTGAAAGCGCCCGATCCCGTCAGATCTCGGAAGCTAAGCAGGGTGAGGCTTGATTAGTCCTGGGTTGGGAGACTGCCTGGGAATACCAGGTGCTGTAGGGGTTTTTATTTTTCGCTTCCCTAATGAAAATATACATGGCATTCCTCGCAGCAAATGAAAATGTTTCATTTCTTGCTACTTTTTTCCCGGAGTGGCAAAGAAATATATTGTTTTTTCCTCTGAAAGTTCAACACAATGCAACCTTCCAAAATAGAATTCTGACATCAAGAATTCCGTCTATAGTATATTTGAGTGCACCTGTCATTTTCTCAGTCTCTGATTTAATTTCTCCATTTAAGGTAATTCTTCAAGAATGTATTTTTTTAACGGTCACAATAATACACTTATGCCTCCCATGTCATTTAGAAATATATCATACAGGCCTCAGAACACTCAGCATGTTATATGGTGAGCTTGTGGCTCACAGAGTTGGGGTGTGCAGTGTTCAAGCTGATACTTGGAAGAGATAGTGAGTTCAAATCCAAACAGGAGGAGGTTGAATATAGGCACCTCTGAAATTTTTTACTACTTTTTTCCCGCAGTGGCAAAGAAATCTATCGTTTTTTCCTCTGAAAGTTCAACACAATGCAACCTTCCAAAATAGAATTCTGACATCAAGAATTCCGTCTATAGTACATTTGAGTGCACCTGTCATTTTCTCAGTCTCTGTGTATGCATGGAGCAAGATATAGGCTCATGGATTTAAGAATGAGAGGATATCATGAGACAGCAATCTCCACCTACGGCCATACTACCTTGACAGCGCCCGATCCCGTCAGATCTCGGAAGCTAAGCAGGGTGAGGCTTGATTAGTACTGGGTTGGGAGACTGCCTGGGAATACCAGGTGCTGTAGGGGTTTTTATTTTTCGCTTCCCTAATGAAAATATACATGGCATTCCTCGCAGCAAATGAAAATGTTTCATTTCTTGCTACTTTTTTCCCGCAGTGGCAAAGAAATCTATCGTTTTTTCCTCTGAAAGTTCAACACAATGCAACCTTCCAAAATAGAATTCTGACATCAAGAATTCCGTCTATAGTACATTTGAGTGCACCTGTCATTTTCTCAGTCTCTGTGTATGCATGGAGCAAGATATAGGCTCATGGATTTAAGAATGAGAGGATATCATGAGACAGCAATCTCCACCTACGGCCATACTACCTTGAAAGCGCCCGATCCCGTCAGATCTCGGAAGCTAAGCAGGGTGAGGCTTGATTAGTACTGGGTTGGGAGACTGCCTGGGAATACCAGGTGCTGTGGGTGTTTTTATTTTTTGCTTCCCTAATGAAAATATACATGGCATTCCTTGCAGCAAATGAAAATGTTTCATTTTTTACTACTTTTTTCCCGCAGTGGCAAAGAAATATATCGTTTTTTCCTCAGAAAGTTCAACACAATGCAACCTTCCAAAATAGAATTCTGACATCAAGAATTCCGTCTATAGTACATTTGAGTGCACCTGTCATTTTCTCAGTCTCTGTGTATGCATGGAGCAAGATATAGGCTCATGGATTTAAGAATGAGAGGATATCATGAGACAGCAATCTCCACCTACGGCCATACTACCTTGACAGCGCCCGATCCCGTCAGATCTTGGAAGCTAAGCAGGGTGAGGCTTGATTAGTACTGGGTTGGGAGACTGCCTGGGAATACCAGGTGCTGTAGGGGTTTTTATTTTTCGCTTCCCTAATGAAAATATACATGGCATTCCTCGCAGCAAATGAAAATGTTTCAATTCTTGCTACTTTTTTCCCGCAGTGGCAAAGAAATATATCGTTTTTTCCTCTGAAAGTTCAACACAATGCAACCTTCCAAAATAGAATTCTGACATCAAGAATTCCGTCTATAGTACATTTGAGTGCACCTGTCATTTTCTCAGTCTCTGTGTATGCATGGAGCAAGATATAGGCTCATGGATTTAAGAATGAGAGGATATCATGAGACAGCAATCTCCACCTACGGCCATACTACCTTGACAGCGCCCGATCCCGTCAGATCTCGGAAGCTAAGCAGGGTGAGGCTTGATTAGTACTGGGTTGGGAGACTGCCTGGGAATACCAGGTGCTGTGGGTGTTTTTATTTTTTGCTTCCCTAATGAAAATATACATGGCATTCCTTGCAGCAAATGAAAATGTTTCATTTTTTACTACTTTTTTCCCGCAGTGGCAAAGAAATATATCGTTTTTTCCTCAGAAAGTTCAACACAATGCAACCTTCCAAAATAGAATTCTGACATCAAGAATTCCGTCTATAGTACATTTGAGTGCACCTGTCATTTTCTCAGTCTCTGTGTATGCATGGAGCAAGATATAGGCTCATGGATTTAAGAATGAGAGGATATCATGAGACAGCAATCTCCACCTACGGCCATACTACCTTGAAAGCGCCCGATCCCGTCAGATCTCGGAAGCTAAGCAGGGTGAGGCTTGATTAGTCCTGGGTTGGGAGACTGCCTGGGAATACCAGGTGCTGTAGGGGTTTTTATTTTTCGCTTCCCTAATGAAAATATACATGGCATTCCTCGCAGCAAATGAAAATGTTTCATTTCTTGCTACTTTTTTCCCGGAGTGGCAAAGAAATATATTGTTTTTTCCTCTGAAAGTTCAACACAATGCAACCTTCCAAAATAGAATTCTGACATCAAGAATTCCGTCTATAGTACATTTGAGTGCACCTGTCATTTTCTCAGTCTCTGTGTATGCATGGAGCAAGATATAGGCTCATGGATTTAAGAATGAGAGGATATCATGAGACAGCAATCTCCACCTACGGCCATACTACCTTGACAGCGCCCGATCCCGTCAGATCTCGGAAGCTAAGCAGGGTGAGGCTTGATTAGTACTGGGTTGGGAGACTGCCTGGGAATACCAGGTGCTGTAGGGGTTTTTATTTTTCGCTTCCCTAATGAAAATATACATGGCATTCCTTGCAGCAAATGAAAATGTTTCATTTTTTACTACTTTTTTCCCGCAGTGGCAAAGAAATATATCGTTTTTTCCTCAGAAAGTTCAACACAATGCAACCTTCCAAAATAGAATTCTGACATCAAGAATTCCGTCTATAGTACATTTGAGTGCACCTGTCATTTTCTCAGTCTCTGTGTATGCATGGAGCAAGATATAGGCTCATGGATTTAAGAATGAGAGGATATCATGAGACAGCAATCTCCACCTACGGCCATACTACCTTGAAAGCGCCCGATCCCGTCAGATCTCGGAAGCTAAGCAGGGTGAGGCTTGATTAGTACTGGGTTGGGAGACTGCCTGGGAATACCAGGTGCTGTAGGGGTTTTTATTTTTCGCTTCCCTAATGAAAATATACATGGCATTCCTCGCAGCAAATGAAAATGTTTCATTTCTTGCTACTTTTTTCCCGGAGTGGCAAAGAAATATATTGTTTTTTCCTCTGAAAGTTCAACACAATGCAACCTTCCAAAATAGAATTCTGACATCAAGAATTCCGTCTATAGTATATTTGAGTGCACCTTTCATTTTCTCAGTCTCTGATTTAATTTCTCCATTTAAGGTAATTCTTCAAGAATGTATTTTTTTAACGGTCACAATAATACACCTATGCCTCCCATGTCATTTAGAAATATATCATACAGGCCTCAGAACACTCAGCATGTTATATGGTGAGCTTGTGGCTCACAGAGTTGGGGTGTGCAGTGTTCAAGCTGATACTTGGAAGAGATAGTGAGTTCAAATCCAAACAGGAGGAGGTTGAATATAGGCACCTCTGAAATTTTTTACTACTTTTTTCCCGCAGTGGCAAAGAAATATATCGTTTTTTCCTCTGAAAGTTCAACACAATGCAACCTTCCAAAATAGAATTCTGACATCAAGAATTCCGTCTATAGTACATTTGAGTGCACCTGTCATTTTCTCAGTCTCTGTGTATGCATGGAGCAAGATATAGGCTCATGGATTTAAGAATGAGAGGATATCATGAGACAGCAATCTCCACCTACGGCCATACTACCTTGACAGCGCCCGATCCCGTCAGATCTCGGAAGCTAAGCAGGGTGAGGCTTGATTAGTACTGGGTTGGGAGACTGCCTGGGAATACCAGGTGCTGTAGGGGTTTTTATTTTTCGCTTCCCTAATGAAAATATACATGGCATTCCTCGCAGCAAATGAAAATGTTTCATTTCTTGCTACTTTTTTCCCGCAGTGGCAAAGAAATATATCGTTTTTTCCTCTGAAAGTTCAACACAATGCAACCTTCCAAAATAGAATTCTGACATCAAGAATTCCGTCTATAGTACATTTGAGTGCACCTGTCATTTTCTCAGTCTCTGTGTATGCATGGAGCAAGATATAGGCTCATGGATTTAAGAATGAGAGGATATCATGAGACAGCAATCTCCACCTACGGCCATACTACCTTGACAGCGCCCGATCCCGTCAGATCTCGGAAGCTAAGCAGGGTGAGGCTTGATTAGTACTGGGTTGGGAGACTGCCTGGGAATACCAGGTGCTGTAGGGGTTTTTATTTTTCGCTTCCCTAATGAAAATATACATGGCATTCCTCGCAGCAAATGAAAATGTTTCATTTCTTGCTACTTTTTTCCCGCAGTGGCAAAGAAATATATCGTTTTTTCCTCTGAAAGTTCAACACAATGCAACCTTCCAAAATAGAATTCTGACATCAAGAATTCCGTCTATAGTACATTTGAGTGCACCTGTCATTTTCTCAGTCTCTGTGTATGCATGGAGCAAGATATAGGCTCATGGATTTAAGAATGAGAGGATATCATGAGACAGCAATCTCCACCTACGGCCATACTACCTTGAAAGCGCCCGATCCCGTCAGATCTCGGAAGCTAAGCAGGGTGAGGCTTGATTAGTACTGGGTTGGGAGACTGCCTGGGAATACCAGGTGCTGTGGGTGTTTTTATTTTTTGCTTCCCTAATGAAAATATACATGGCATTCCTTGCAGCAAATGAAAATGTTTCATTTTTTACTACTTTTTTCCCGCAGTGGCAAAGAAATATATCGTTTTTTCCTCAGAAAGTTCAACACAATGCAACCTTCCAAAATAGAATTCTGACATCAAGAATTCCGTCTATAGTACATTTGAGTGCACCTGTCATTTTCTCAGTCTCTGTGTATGCATGGAGCAAGATATAGGCTCATGGATTTAAGAATGAGAGGATATCATGAGACAGCAATCTCCACCTACGGCCATACTACCTTGACAGCGCCCGATCCCGTCAGATCTCGGAAGCTAAGCAGGGTGAGGCTTGATTAGTACTGGGTTGGGAGACTGCCTGGGAATACCAGGTGCTGTAGGGGTTTTTATTTTTCGCTTCCCTAATGAAAATATACATGGCATTCCTCGCAGCAAATGAAAATGTTTCATTTCTTGCTACTTTTTTCCCGCAGTGGCAAAGAAATCTATCGTTTTTTCCTCTGAAAGTTCAACACAATGCAACCTTCCAAAATAGAATTCTGACATCAAGAATTCCGTCTATAGTACATTTGAGTGCACCTGTCATTTTCTCAGTCTCTGTGTATGCATGGAGCAAGATATAGGCTCATGGATTTAAGAATGAGAGGATATCATGAGACAGCAATCTCCACCTACGGCCATACTACCTTGACAGCGCCCGATCCCGTCAGATCTCGGAAGCTAAGCAGGGTGAGGCTTGATTAGTACTGGGTTGGGAGACTGCCTGGGAATACCAGGTGCTGTAGGGGTTTTTATTTTTCGCTTCCCTAATGAAAATATACATGGCATTCCTCGCAGCAAATGAAAATGTTTCATTTCTTGCTACTTTTTTCCCGCAGTGGCAAAGAAATATATCGTTTTTTCCTCTGAAAGTTCAACACAATGCAACCTTCCAAAATAGAATTCTGACATCAAGAATTCCGTCTATAGTACATTTGAGTGCACCTGTCATTTTCTCAGTCTCTGTGTATGCATGGAGCAAGATATAGGCTCATGGATTTAAGAATGAGAGGATATCATGAGACAGCAATCTCCACCTACGGCCATACTACCTTGAAAGCGCCCGATCCCGTCAGATCTCGGAAGCTAAGCAGGGTGAGGCTTGATTAGTACTGGGTTGGGAGACTGCCTGGGAATACCAGGTGCTGTGGGTGTTTTTATTTTTTGCTTCCCTAATGAAAATATACATGGCATTCCTTGCAGCAAATGAAAATGTTTCATTTTTTACTACTTTTTTCCCGCAGTGGCAAAGAAATATATCGTTTTTTCCTCAGAAAGTTCAACACAATGCAACCTTCCAAAATAGAATTCTGACATCAAGAATTCCGTCTATAGTACATTTGAGTGCACCTGTCATTTTCTCAGTCTCTGTGTATGCATGGAGCAAGATATAGGCTCATGGATTTAAGAATGAGAGGATATCATGAGACAGCAATCTCCACCTACGGCCATACTACCTTGACAGCGCCCGATCCCGTCAGATCTCGGAAGCTAAGCAGGGTGAGGCTTGATTAGTACTGGGTTGGGAGACTGCCTGGGAATACCAGGTGCTGTAGGGGTTTTTATTTTTCGCTTCCCTAATGAAAATATACATGGCATTCCTCGCAGCAAATGAAAATGTTTCATTTCTTGCTACTTTTTTCCCGCAGTGGCAAAGAAATCTATCGTTTTTTCCTCTGAAAGTTCAACACAATGCAACCTTCCAAAATAGAATTCTGACATCAAGAATTCCGTCTATAGTACATTTGAGTGCACCTGTCATTTTCTCAGTCTCTGTGTATGCATGGAGCAAGATATAGGCTCATGGATTTAAGAATGAGAGGATATCATGAGACAGCAATCTCCACCTACGGCCATACTACCTTGAAAGCGCCCGATCCCGTCAGATCTCGGAAGCTAAGCAGGGTGAGGCTTGATTAGTACTGGGTTGGGAGACTGCCTGGGAATACCAGGTGCTGTGGGTGTTTTTATTTTTTGCTTCCCTAATGAAAATATACATGGCATTCCTTGCAGCAAATGAAAATGTTTCATTTTTTACTACTTTTTTCCCGCAGTGGCAAAGAAATATATCGTTTTTTCCTCAGAAAGTTCAACACAATGCAACCTTCCAAAATAGAATTCTGACATCAAGAATTCCGTCTATAGTACATTTGAGTGCACCTGTCATTTTCTCAGTCTCTGTGTATGCATGGAGCAAGATATAGGCTCATGGATTTAAGAATGAGAGGATATCATGAGACAGCAATCTCCACCTACGGCCATACTACCTTGACAGCGCCCGATCCCGTCAGATCTTGGAAGCTAAGCAGGGTGAGGCTTGATTAGTACTGGGTTGGGAGACTGCCTGGGAATACCAGGTGCTGTAGGGGTTTTTATTTTTCGCTTCCCTAATGAAAATATACATGGCATTCCTCGCAGCAAATGAAAATGTTTCAATTCTTGCTACTTTTTTCCCGCAGTGGCAAAGAAATATATCGTTTTTTCCTCTGAAAGTTCAACACAATGCAACCTTCCAAAATAGAATTCTGACATCAAGAATTCCGTCTATAGTACATTTGAGTGCACCTGTCATTTTCTCAGTCTCTGTGTATGCATGGAGCAAGATATAGGCTCATGGATTTAAGAATGAGAGGATATCATGAGACAGCAATCTCCACCTACGGCCATACTACCTTGACAGCGCCCGATCCCGTCAGATCTCGGAAGCTAAGCAGGGTGAGGCTTGATTAGTACTGGGTTGGGAGACTGCCTGGGAATACCAGGTGCTGTGGGTGTTTTTATTTTTTGCTTCCCTAATGAAAATATACATGGCATTCCTTGCAGCAAATGAAAATGTTTCATTTTTTACTACTTTTTTCCCGCAGTGGCAAAGAAATATATCGTTTTTTCCTCAGAAAGTTCAACACAATGCAACCTTCCAAAATAGAATTCTGACATCAAGAATTCCGTCTATAGTACATTTGAGTGCACCTGTCATTTTCTCAGTCTCTGTGTATGCATGGAGCAAGATATAGGCTCATGGATTTAAGAATGAGAGGATATCATGAGACAGCAATCTCCACCTACGGCCATACTACCTTGAAAGCGCCCGATCCCGTCAGATCTCGGAAGCTAAGCAGGGTGAGGCTTGATTAGTCCTGGGTTGGGAGACTGCCTGGGAATACCAGGTGCTGTAGGGGTTTTTATTTTTCGCTTCCCTAATGAAAATATACATGGCATTCCTCGCAGCAAATGAAAATGTTTCATTTCTTGCTACTTTTTTCCCGGAGTGGCAAAGAAATATATTGTTTTTTCCTCTGAAAGTTCAACACAATGCAACCTTCCAAAATAGAATTCTGACATCAAGAATTCCGTCTATAGTACATTTGAGTGCACCTGTCATTTTCTCAGTCTCTGTGTATGCATGGAGCAAGATATAGGCTCATGGATTTAAGAATGAGAGGATATCATGAGACAGCAATCTCCACCTACGGCCATACTACCTTGACAGCGCCCGATCCCGTCAGATCTCGGAAGCTAAGCAGGGTGAGGCTTGATTAGTACTGGGTTGGGAGACTGCCTGGGAATACCAGGTGCTGTAGGGGTTTTTATTTTTCGCTTCCCTAATGAAAATATACATGGCATTCCTTGCAGCAAATGAAAATGTTTCATTTTTTACTACTTTTTTCCCGCAGTGGCAAAGAAATATATCGTTTTTTCCTCAGAAAGTTCAACACAATGCAACCTTCCAAAATAGAATTCTGACATCAAGAATTCCGTCTATAGTACATTTGAGTGCACCTGTCATTTTCTCAGTCTCTGTGTATGCATGGAGCAAGATATAGGCTCATGGATTTAAGAATGAGAGGATATCATGAGACAGCAATCTCCACCTACGGCCATACTACCTTGAAAGCGCCCGATCCCGTCAGATCTCGGAAGCTAAGCAGGGTGAGGCTTGATTAGTACTGGGTTGGGAGACTGCCTGGGAATACCAGGTGCTGTAGGGGTTTTTATTTTTCGCTTCCCTAATGAAAATATACATGGCATTCCTCGCAGCAAATGAAAATGTTTCATTTCTTGCTACTTTTTTCCCGGAGTGGCAAAGAAATATATTGTTTTTTCCTCTGAAAGTTCAACACAATGCAACCTTCCAAAATAGAATTCTGACATCAAGAATTCCGTCTATAGTATATTTGAGTGCACCTTTCATTTTCTCAGTCTCTGATTTAATTTCTCCATTTAAGGTAATTCTTCAAGAATGTATTTTTTTAACGGTCACAATAATACACCTATGCCTCCCATGTCATTTAGAAATATATCATACAGGCCTCAGAACACTCAGCATGTTATATGGTGAGCTTGTGGCTCACAGAGTTGGGGTGTGCAGTGTTCAAGCTGATACTTGGAAGAGATAGTGAGTTCAAATCCAAACAGGAGGAGGTTGAATATAGGCACCTCTGAAATTTTTTACTACTTTTTTCCCGCAGTGGCAAAGAAATATATCGTTTTTTCCTCTGAAAGTTCAACACAATGCAACCTTCCAAAATAGAATTCTGACATCAAGAATTCCGTCTATAGTACATTTGAGTGCACCTGTCATTTTCTCAGTCTCTGTGTATGCATGGAGCAAGATATAGGCTCATGGATTTAAGAATGAGAGGATATCATGAGACAGCAATCTCCACCTACGGCCATACTACCTTGACAGCGCCCGATCCCGTCAGATCTCGGAAGCTAAGCAGGGTGAGGCTTGATTAGTACTGGGTTGGGAGACTGCCTGGGAATACCAGGTGCTGTAGGGGTTTTTATTTTTCGCTTCCCTAATGAAAATATACATGGCATTCCTCGCAGCAAATGAAAATGTTTCATTTCTTGCTACTTTTTTCCCGCAGTGGCAAAGAAATATATCGTTTTTTCCTCTGAAAGTTCAACACAATGCAACCTTCCAAAATAGAATTCTGACATCAAGAATTCCGTCTATAGTACATTTGAGTGCACCTGTCATTTTCTCAGTCTCTGTGTATGCATGGAGCAAGATATAGGCTCATGGATTTAAGAATGAGAGGATATCATGAGACAGCAATCTCCACCTACGGCCATACTACCTTGACAGCGCCCGATCCCGTCAGATCTCGGAAGCTAAGCAGGGTGAGGCTTGATTAGTACTGGGTTGGGAGACTGCCTGGGAATACCAGGTGCTGTAGGGGTTTTTATTTTTCGCTTCCCTAATGAAAATATACATGGCATTCCTCGCAGCAAATGAAAATGTTTCATTTCTTGCTACTTTTTTCCCGCAGTGGCAAAGAAATATATCGTTTTTTCCTCTGAAAGTTCAACACAATGCAACCTTCCAAAATAGAATTCTGACATCAAGAATTCCGTCTATAGTACATTTGAGTGCACCTGTCATTTTCTCAGTCTCTGTGTATGCATGGAGCAAGATATAGGCTCATGGATTTAAGAATGAGAGGATATCATGAGACAGCAATCTCCACCTACGGCCATACTACCTTGAAAGCGCCCGATCCCGTCAGATCTCGGAAGCTAAGCAGGGTGAGGCTTGATTAGTACTGGGTTGGGAGACTGCCTGGGAATACCAGGTGCTGTGGGTGTTTTTATTTTTTGCTTCCCTAATGAAAATATACATGGCATTCCTTGCAGCAAATGAAAATGTTTCATTTTTTACTACTTTTTTCCCGCAGTGGCAAAGAAATATATCGTTTTTTCCTCAGAAAGTTCAACACAATGCAACCTTCCAAAATAGAATTCTGACATCAAGAATTCCGTCTATAGTACATTTGAGTGCACCTGTCATTTTCTCAGTCTCTGTGTATGCATGGAGCAAGATATAGGCTCATGGATTTAAGAATGAGAGGATATCATGAGACAGCAATCTCCACCTACGGCCATACTACCTTGACAGCGCCCGATCCCGTCAGATCTCGGAAGCTAAGCAGGGTGAGGCTTGATTAGTACTGGGTTGGGAGACTGCCTGGGAATACCAGGTGCTGTAGGGGTTTTTATTTTTCGCTTCCCTAATGAAAATATACATGGCATTCCTCGCAGCAAATGAAAATGTTTCATTTCTTGCTACTTTTTTCCCGCAGTGGCAAAGAAATCTATCGTTTTTTCCTCTGAAAGTTCAACACAATGCAACCTTCCAAAATAGAATTCTGACATCAAGAATTCCGTCTATAGTACATTTGAGTGCACCTGTCATTTTCTCAGTCTCTGTGTATGCATGGAGCAAGATATAGGCTCATGGATTTAAGAATGAGAGGATATCATGAGACAGCAATCTCCACCTACGGCCATACTACCTTGACAGCGCCCGATCCCGTCAGATCTCGGAAGCTAAGCAGGGTGAGGCTTGATTAGTACTGGGTTGGGAGACTGCCTGGGAATACCAGGTGCTGTAGGGGTTTTTATTTTTCGCTTCCCTAATGAAAATATACATGGCATTCCTCGCAGCAAATGAAAATGTTTCATTTCTTGCTACTTTTTTCCCGCAGTGGCAAAGAAATATATCGTTTTTTCCTCTGAAAGTTCAACACAATGCAACCTTCCAAAATAGAATTCTGACATCAAGAATTCCGTCTATAGTACATTTGAGTGCACCTGTCATTTTCTCAGTCTCTGTGTATGCATGGAGCAAGATATAGGCTCATGGATTTAAGAATGAGAGGATATCATGAGACAGCAATCTCCACCTACGGCCATACTACCTTGAAAGCGCCCGATCCCGTCAGATCTCGGAAGCTAAGCAGGGTGAGGCTTGATTAGTACTGGGTTGGGAGACTGCCTGGGAATACCAGGTGCTGTGGGTGTTTTTATTTTTTGCTTCCCTAATGAAAATATACATGGCATTCCTTGCAGCAAATGAAAATGTTTCATTTTTTACTACTTTTTTCCCGCAGTGGCAAAGAAATATATCGTTTTTTCCTCAGAAAGTTCAACACAATGCAACCTTCCAAAATAGAATTCTGACATCAAGAATTCCGTCTATAGTACATTTGAGTGCACCTGTCATTTTCTCAGTCTCTGTGTATGCATGGAGCAAGATATAGGCTCATGGATTTAAGAATGAGAGGATATCATGAGACAGCAATCTCCACCTACGGCCATACTACCTTGAAAGCGCCCGATCCCGTCAGATCTCGGAAGCTAAGCAGGGTGAGGCTTGATTAGTACTGGGTTGGGAGACTGCCTGGGAATACCAGGTGCTGTAGGGGTTTTTATTTTTCGCTTCCCTAATGAAAATATACATGGCATTCCTCGCAGCAAATGAAAATGTTTCATTTCTTGCTACTTTTTTCCCGCAGTGGCAAAGAAATCTATCGTTTTTTCCTCTGAAAGTTCAACACAATGCAACCTTCCAAAATAGAATTCTGACATCAAGAATTCCGTCTATAGTACATTTGAGTGCACCTGTCATTTTCTCAGTCTCTGTGTATGCATGGAGCAAGATATAGGCTCATGGATTTAAGAATGAGAGGATATCATGAGACAGCAATCTCCACCTACGGCCATACTACCTTGACAGCGCCCGATCCCGTCAGATCTCGGAAGCTAAGCAGGGTGAGGCTTGATTAGTACTGGGTTGGGAGACTGCCTGGGAATACCAGGTGCTGTAGGGGTTTTTATTTTTCGCTTCCCTAATGAAAATATACATGGCATTCCTCGCAGCAAATGAAAATGTTTCATTTCTTGCTACTTTTTTCCCGCAGTGGCAAAGAAATCTATCGTTTTTTCCTCTGAAAGTTCAACACAATGCAACCTTCCAAAATAGAATTCTGACATCAAGAATTCCGTCTATAGTACATTTGAGTGCACCTGTCATTTTCTCAGTCTCTGTGTATGCATGGAGCAAGATATAGGCTCATGGATTTAAGAATGAGAGGATATCATGAGACAGCAATCTCCACCTACGGCCATACTACCTTGACAGCGCCCGATCCCGTCAGATCTCGGAAGCTAAGCAGGGTGAGGCTTGATTAGTACTGGGTTGGGAGACTGCCTGGGAATACCAGGTGCTGTAGGGGTTTTTATTTTTCGCTTCCCTAATGAAAATATACATGGCATTCCTCGCAGCAAATGAAAATGTTTCATTTCTTGCTACTTTTTTCCCGCAGTGGCAAAGAAATCTATCGTTTTTTCCTCTGAAAGTTCAACACAATGCAACCTTCCAAAATAGAATTCTGACATCAAGAATTCCGTCTATAGTACATTTGAGTGCACCTGTCATTTTCTCAGTCTCTGTGTATGCATGGAGCAAGATATAGGCTCATGGATTTAAGAATGAGAGGATATCATGAGACAGCAATCTCCACCTACGGCCATACTACCTTGAAAGCGCCCGATCCCGTCAGATCTCGGAAGCTAAGCAGGGTGAGGCTTGATTAGTACTGGGTTGGGAGACTGCCTGGGAATACCAGGTGCTGTGGGTGTTTTTATTTTTTGCTTCCCTAATGAAAATATACATGGCATTCCTTGCAGCAAATGAAAATGTTTCATTTTTTACTACTTTTTTCCCGCAGTGGCAAAGAAATATATCGTTTTTTCCTCAGAAAGTTCAACACAATGCAACCTTCCAAAATAGAATTCTGACATCAAGAATTCCGTCTATAGTACATTTGAGTGCACCTGTCATTTTCTCAGTCTCTGTGTATGCATGGAGCAAGATATAGGCTCATGGATTTAAGAATGAGAGGATATCATGAGACAGCAATCTCCACCTACGGCCATACTACCTTGAAAGCGCCCGATCCCGTCAGATCTCGGAAGCTAAGCAGGGTGAGGCTTGATTAGTCCTGGGTTGGGAGACTGCCTGGGAATACCAGGTGCTGTAGGGGTTTTTATTTTTCGCTTCCCTAATGAAAATATACATGGCATTCCTCGCAGCAAATGAAAATGTTTCATTTCTTGCTACTTTTTTCCCGGAGTGGCAAAGAAATATATTGTTTTTTCCTCTGAAAGTTCAACACAATGCAACCTTCCAAAATAGAATTCTGACATCAAGAATTCCGTCTATAGTATATTTGAGTGCACCTGTCATTTTCTCAGTCTCTGATTTAATTTCTCCATTTAAGGTAATTCTTCAAGAATGTATTTTTTTAACGGTCACAATAATACACTTATGCCTCCCATGTCATTTAGAAATATATCATACAGGCCTCAGAACACTCAGCATGTTATATGGTGAGCTTGTGGCTCACAGAGTTGGGGTGTGCAGTGTTCAAGCTGATACTTGGAAGAGATAGTGAGTTCAAATCCAAACAGGAGGAGGTTGAATATAGGCACCTCTGAAATTTTTTACTACTTTTTTCCCGCAGTGGCAAAGAAATCTATCGTTTTTTCCTCTGAAAGTTCAACACAATGCAACCTTCCAAAATAGAATTCTGACATCAAGAATTCCGTCTATAGTACATTTGAGTGCACCTGTCATTTTCTCAGTCTCTGTGTATGCATGGAGCAAGATATAGGCTCATGGATTTAAGAATGAGAGGATATCATGAGACAGCAATCTCCACCTACGGCCATACTACCTTGACAGCGCCCGATCCCGTCAGATCTCGGAAGCTAAGCAGGGTGAGGCTTGATTAGTACTGGGTTGGGAGACTGCCTGGGAATACCAGGTGCTGTAGGGGTTTTTATTTTTCGCTTCCCTAATGAAAATATACATGGCATTCCTCGCAGCAAATGAAAATGTTTCATTTCTTGCTACTTTTTTCCCGCAGTGGCAAAGAAATCTATCGTTTTTTCCTCTGAAAGTTCAACACAATGCAACCTTCCAAAATAGAATTCTGACATCAAGAATTCCGTCTATAGTACATTTGAGTGCACCTGTCATTTTCTCAGTCTCTGTGTATGCATGGAGCAAGATATAGGCTCATGGATTTAAGAATGAGAGGATATCATGAGACAGCAATCTCCACCTACGGCCATACTACCTTGAAAGCGCCCGATCCCGTCAGATCTCGGAAGCTAAGCAGGGTGAGGCTTGATTAGTACTGGGTTGGGAGACTGCCTGGGAATACCAGGTGCTGTGGGTGTTTTTATTTTTTGCTTCCCTAATGAAAATATACATGGCATTCCTTGCAGCAAATGAAAATGTTTCATTTTTTACTACTTTTTTCCCGCAGTGGCAAAGAAATATATCGTTTTTTCCTCAGAAAGTTCAACACAATGCAACCTTCCAAAATAGAATTCTGACATCAAGAATTCCGTCTATAGTACATTTGAGTGCACCTGTCATTTTCTCAGTCTCTGTGTATGCATGGAGCAAGATATAGGCTCATGGATTTAAGAATGAGAGGATATCATGAGACAGCAATCTCCACCTACGGCCATACTACCTTGACAGCGCCCGATCCCGTCAGATCTCGGAAGCTAAGCAGGGTGAGGCTTGATTAGTACTGGGTTGGGAGACTGCCTGGGAATACCAGGTGCTGTGGGTGTTTTTATTTTTTGCTTCCCTAATGAAAATATACATGGCATTCCTTGCAGCAAATGAAAATGTTTCATTTTTTACTACTTTTTTCCCGCAGTGGCAAAGAAATATATCGTTTTTTCCTCAGAAAGTTCAACACAATGCAACCTTCCAAAATAGAATTCTGACATCAAGAATTCCGTCTATAGTACATTTGAGTGCACCTGTCATTTTCTCAGTCTCTGTGTATGCATGGAGCAAGATATAGGCTCATGGATTTAAGAATGAGAGGATATCATGAGACAGCAATCTCCACCTACGGCCATACTACCTTGAAAGCGCCCGATCCCGTCAGATCTCGGAAGCTAAGCAGGGTGAGGCTTGATTAGTACTGGGTTGGGAGACTGCCTGGGAATACCAGGTGCTGTGGGTGTTTTTATTTTTTGCTTCCCTAATGAAAATATACATGGCATTCCTTGCAGCAAATGAAAATGTTTCATTTTTTACTACTTTTTTCCCGCAGTGGCAAAGAAATATATCGTTTTTTCCTCAGAAAGTTCAACACAATGCAACCTTCCAAAATAGAATTCTGACATCAAGAATTCCGTCTATAGTACATTTGAGTGCACCTGTCATTTTCTCAGTCTCTGTGTATGCATGGAGCAAGATATAGGCTCATGGATTTAAGAATGAGAGGATATCATGAGACAGCAATCTCCACCTACGGCCATACTACCTTGAAAGCGCCCGATCCCGTCAGATCTCGGAAGCTAAGCAGGGTGAGGCTTGATTAGTCCTGGGTTGGGAGACTGCCTGGGAATACCAGGTGCTGTAGGGGTTTTTATTTTTCGCTTCCCTAATGAAAATATACATGGCATTCCTCGCAGCAAATGAAAATGTTTCATTTCTTGCTACTTTTTTCCCGGAGTGGCAAAGAAATATATTGTTTTTTCCTCTGAAAGTTCAACACAATGCAACCTTCCAAAATAGAATTCTGACATCAAGAATTCCGTCTATAGTATATTTGAGTGCACCTGTCATTTTCTCAGTCTCTGATTTAATTTCTCCATTTAAGGTAATTCTTCAAGAATGTATTTTTTTAACGGTCACAATAATACACTTATGCCTCCCATGTCATTTAGAAATATATCATACAGGCCTCAGAACACTCAGCATGTTATATGGTGAGCTTGTGGCTCACAGAGTTGGGGTGTGCAGTGTTCAAGCTGATACTTGGAAGAGATAGTGAGTTCAAATCCAAACAGGAGGAGGTTGAATATAGGCACCTCTGAAATTTTTTACTACTTTTTTCCCGCAGTGGCAAAGAAATCTATCGTTTTTTCCTCTGAAAGTTCAACACAATGCAACCTTCCAAAATAGAATTCTGACATCAAGAATTCCGTCTATAGTACATTTGAGTGCACCTGTCATTTTCTCAGTCTCTGTGTATGCATGGAGCAAGATATAGGCTCATGGATTTAAGAATGAGAGGATATCATGAGACAGCAATCTCCACCTACGGCCATACTACCTTGACAGCGCCCGATCCCGTCAGATCTCGGAAGCTAAGCAGGGTGAGGCTTGATTAGTACTGGGTTGGGAGACTGCCTGGGAATACCAGGTGCTGTAGGGGTTTTTATTTTTCGCTTCCCTAATGAAAATATACATGGCATTCCTCGCAGCAAATGAAAATGTTTCATTTCTTGCTACTTTTTTCCCGCAGTGGCAAAGAAATCTATCGTTTTTTCCTCTGAAAGTTCAACACAATGCAACCTTCCAAAATAGAATTCTGACATCAAGAATTCCGTCTATAGTACATTTGAGTGCACCTGTCATTTTCTCAGTCTCTGTGTATGCATGGAGCAAGATATAGGCTCATGGATTTAAGAATGAGAGGATATCATGAGACAGCAATCTCCACCTACGGCCATACTACCTTGAAAGCGCCCGATCCCGTCAGATCTCGGAAGCTAAGCAGGGTGAGGCTTGATTAGTACTGGGTTGGGAGACTGCCTGGGAATACCAGGTGCTGTGGGTGTTTTTATTTTTTGCTTCCCTAATGAAAATATACATGGCATTCCTTGCAGCAAATGAAAATGTTTCATTTTTTACTACTTTTTTCCCGCAGTGGCAAAGAAATATATCGTTTTTTCCTCAGAAAGTTCAACACAATGCAACCTTCCAAAATAGAATTCTGACATCAAGAATTCCGTCTATAGTACATTTGAGTGCACCTGTCATTTTCTCAGTCTCTGTGTATGCATGGAGCAAGATATAGGCTCATGGATTTAAGAATGAGAGGATATCATGAGACAGCAATCTCCACCTACGGCCATACTACCTTGACAGCGCCCGATCCCGTCAGATCTCGGAAGCTAAGCAGGGTGAGGCTTGATTAGTACTGGGTTGGGAGACTGCCTGGGAATACCAGGTGCTGTGGGTGTTTTTATTTTTTGCTTCCCTAATGAAAATATACATGGCATTCCTTGCAGCAAATGAAAATGTTTCATTTTTTACTACTTTTTTCCCGCAGTGGCAAAGAAATCTATCGTTTTTTCCTCTGAAAGTTCAACACAATGCAACCTTCCAAAATAGAATTCTGACATCAAGAATTCCGTCTATAGTACATTTGAGTGCACCTGTCATTTTCTCAGTCTCTGTGTATGCATGGAGCAAGATATAGGCTCATGGATTTAAGAATGAGAGGATATCATGAGACAGCAATCTCCACCTACGGCCATACTACCTTGACAGCGCCCGATCCCGTCAGATCTCGGAAGCTAAGCAGGGTGAGGCTTGATTAGTACTGGGTTGGGAGACTGCCTGGGAATACCAGGTGCTGTAGGGGTTTTTATTTTTCGCTTCCCTAATGAAAATATACATGGCATTCCTCGCAGCAAATGAAAATGTTTCATTTCTTGCTACTTTTTTCCCGCAGTGGCAAAGAAATCTATCGTTTTTTCCTCTGAAAGTTCAACACAATGCAACCTTCCAAAATAGAATTCTGACATCAAGAATTCCGTCTATAGTACATTTGAGTGCACCTGTCATTTTCTCAGTCTCTGTGTATGCATGGAGCAAGATATAGGCTCATGGATTTAAGAATGAGAGGATATCATGAGACAGCAATCTCCACCTACGGCCATACTACCTTGAAAGCGCCCGATCCCGTCAGATCTCGGAAGCTAAGCAGGGTGAGGCTTGATTAGTACTGGGTTGGGAGACTGCCTGGGAATACCAGGTGCTGTGGGTGTTTTTATTTTTTGCTTCCCTAATGAAAATATACATGGCATTCCTTGCAGCAAATGAAAATGTTTCATTTTTTACTACTTTTTTCCCGCAGTGGCAAAGAAATATATCGTTTTTTCCTCAGAAAGTTCAACACAATGCAACCTTCCAAAATAGAATTCTGACATCAAGAATTCCGTCTATAGTACATTTGAGTGCACCTGTCATTTTCTCAGTCTCTGTGTATGCATGGAGCAAGATATAGGCTCATGGATTTAAGAATGAGAGGATATCATGAGACAGCAATCTCCACCTACGGCCATACTACCTTGACAGCGCCCGATCCCGTCAGATCTCGGAAGCTAAGCAGGGTGAGGCTTGATTAGTACTGGGTTGGGAGACTGCCTGGGAATACCAGGTGCTGTGGGTGTTTTTATTTTTTGCTTCCCTAATGAAAATATACATGGCATTCCTTGCAGCAAATGAAAATGTTTCATTTTTTACTACTTTTTTCCCGCAGTGGCAAAGAAATATATCGTTTTTTCCTCAGAAAGTTCAACACAATGCAACCTTCCAAAATAGAATTCTGACATCAAGAATTCCGTCTATAGTACATTTGAGTGCACCTGTCATTTTCTCAGTCTCTGTGTATGCATGGAGCAAGATATAGGCTCATGGATTTAAGAATGAGAGGATATCATGAGACAGCAATCTCCACCTACGGCCATACTACCTTGAAAGCGCCCGATCCCGTCAGATCTCGGAAGCTAAGCAGGGTGAGGCTTGATTAGTCCTGGGTTGGGAGACTGCCTGGGAATACCAGGTGCTGTAGGGGTTTTTATTTTTCGCTTCCCTAATGAAAATATACATGGCATTCCTCGCAGCAAATGAAAATGTTTCATTTCTTGCTACTTTTTTCCCGGAGTGGCAAAGAAATATATTGTTTTTTCCTCTGAAAGTTCAACACAATGCAACCTTCCAAAATAGAATTCTGACATCAAGAATTCCGTCTATAGTACATTTGAGTGCACCTGTCATTTTCTCAGTCTCTGTGTATGCATGGAGCAAGATATAGGCTCATGGATTTAAGAATGAGAGGATATCATGAGACAGCAATCTCCACCTACGGCCATACTACCTTGACAGCGCCCGATCCCGTCAGATCTCGGAAGCTAAGCAGGGTGAGGCTTGATTAGTACTGGGTTGGGAGACTGCCTGGGAATACCAGGTGCTGTAGGGGTTTTTATTTTTCGCTTCCCTAATGAAAATATACATGGCATTCCTTGCAGCAAATGAAAATGTTTCATTTTTTACTACTTTTTTCCCGCAGTGGCAAAGAAATATATCGTTTTTTCCTCAGAAAGTTCAACACAATGCAACCTTCCAAAATAGAATTCTGACATCAAGAATTCCGTCTATAGTACATTTGAGTGCACCTGTCATTTTCTCAGTCTCTGTGTATGCATGGAGCAAGATATAGGCTCATGGATTTAAGAATGAGAGGATATCATGAGACAGCAATCTCCACCTACGGCCATACTACCTTGAAAGCGCCCGATCCCGTCAGATCTCGGAAGCTAAGCAGGGTGAGGCTTGATTAGTACTGGGTTGGGAGACTGCCTGGGAATACCAGGTGCTGTAGGGGTTTTTATTTTTCGCTTCCCTAATGAAAATATACATGGCATTCCTCGCAGCAAATGAAAATGTTTCATTTCTTGCTACTTTTTTCCCGGAGTGGCAAAGAAATATATTGTTTTTTCCTCTGAAAGTTCAACACAATGCAACCTTCCAAAATAGAATTCTGACATCAAGAATTCCGTCTATAGTATATTTGAGTGCACCTTTCATTTTCTCAGTCTCTGATTTAATTTCTCCATTTAAGGTAATTCTTCAAGAATGTATTTTTTTAACGGTCACAATAATACACCTATGCCTCCCATGTCATTTAGAAATATATCATACAGGCCTCAGAACACTCAGCATGTTATATGGTGAGCTTGTGGCTCACAGAGTTGGGGTGTGCAGTGTTCAAGCTGATACTTGGAAGAGATAGTGAGTTCAAATCCAAACAGGAGGAGGTTGAATATAGGCACCTCTGAAATTTTTTACTACTTTTTTCCCGCAGTGGCAAAGAAATATATCGTTTTTTCCTCTGAAAGTTCAACACAATGCAACCTTCCAAAATAGAATTCTGACATCAAGAATTCCGTCTATAGTACATTTGAGTGCACCTGTCATTTTCTCAGTCTCTGTGTATGCATGGAGCAAGATATAGGCTCATGGATTTAAGAATGAGAGGATATCATGAGACAGCAATCTCCACCTACGGCCATACTACCTTGACAGCGCCCGATCCCGTCAGATCTCGGAAGCTAAGCAGGGTGAGGCTTGATTAGTACTGGGTTGGGAGACTGCCTGGGAATACCAGGTGCTGTAGGGGTTTTTATTTTTCGCTTCCCTAATGAAAATATACATGGCATTCCTCGCAGCAAATGAAAATGTTTCATTTCTTGCTACTTTTTTCCCGCAGTGGCAAAGAAATATATCGTTTTTTCCTCTGAAAGTTCAACACAATGCAACCTTCCAAAATAGAATTCTGACATCAAGAATTCCGTCTATAGTACATTTGAGTGCACCTGTCATTTTCTCAGTCTCTGTGTATGCATGGAGCAAGATATAGGCTCATGGATTTAAGAATGAGAGGATATCATGAGACAGCAATCTCCACCTACGGCCATACTACCTTGACAGCGCCCGATCCCGTCAGATCTCGGAAGCTAAGCAGGGTGAGGCTTGATTAGTACTGGGTTGGGAGACTGCCTGGGAATACCAGGTGCTGTAGGGGTTTTTATTTTTCGCTTCCCTAATGAAAATATACATGGCATTCCTCGCAGCAAATGAAAATGTTTCATTTCTTGCTACTTTTTTCCCGCAGTGGCAAAGAAATATATCGTTTTTTCCTCTGAAAGTTCAACACAATGCAACCTTCCAAAATAGAATTCTGACATCAAGAATTCCGTCTATAGTACATTTGAGTGCACCTGTCATTTTCTCAGTCTCTGTGTATGCATGGAGCAAGATATAGGCTCATGGATTTAAGAATGAGAGGATATCATGAGACAGCAATCTCCACCTACGGCCATACTACCTTGAAAGCGCCCGATCCCGTCAGATCTCGGAAGCTAAGCAGGGTGAGGCTTGATTAGTACTGGGTTGGGAGACTGCCTGGGAATACCAGGTGCTGTGGGTGTTTTTATTTTTTGCTTCCCTAATGAAAATATACATGGCATTCCTTGCAGCAAATGAAAATGTTTCATTTTTTACTACTTTTTTCCCGCAGTGGCAAAGAAATATATCGTTTTTTCCTCAGAAAGTTCAACACAATGCAACCTTCCAAAATAGAATTCTGACATCAAGAATTCCGTCTATAGTACATTTGAGTGCACCTGTCATTTTCTCAGTCTCTGTGTATGCATGGAGCAAGATATAGGCTCATGGATTTAAGAATGAGAGGATATCATGAGACAGCAATCTCCACCTACGGCCATACTACCTTGACAGCGCCCGATCCCGTCAGATCTCGGAAGCTAAGCAGGGTGAGGCTTGATTAGTACTGGGTTGGGAGACTGCCTGGGAATACCAGGTGCTGTAGGGGTTTTTATTTTTCGCTTCCCTAATGAAAATATACATGGCATTCCTCGCAGCAAATGAAAATGTTTCATTTCTTGCTACTTTTTTCCCGCAGTGGCAAAGAAATCTATCGTTTTTTCCTCTGAAAGTTCAACACAATGCAACCTTCCAAAATAGAATTCTGACATCAAGAATTCCGTCTATAGTACATTTGAGTGCACCTGTCATTTTCTCAGTCTCTGTGTATGCATGGAGCAAGATATAGGCTCATGGATTTAAGAATGAGAGGATATCATGAGACAGCAATCTCCACCTACGGCCATACTACCTTGACAGCGCCCGATCCCGTCAGATCTCGGAAGCTAAGCAGGGTGAGGCTTGATTAGTACTGGGTTGGGAGACTGCCTGGGAATACCAGGTGCTGTAGGGGTTTTTATTTTTCGCTTCCCTAATGAAAATATACATGGCATTCCTCGCAGCAAATGAAAATGTTTCATTTCTTGCTACTTTTTTCCCGCAGTGGCAAAGAAATATATCGTTTTTTCCTCTGAAAGTTCAACACAATGCAACCTTCCAAAATAGAATTCTGACATCAAGAATTCCGTCTATAGTACATTTGAGTGCACCTGTCATTTTCTCAGTCTCTGTGTATGCATGGAGCAAGATATAGGCTCATGGATTTAAGAATGAGAGGATATCATGAGACAGCAATCTCCACCTACGGCCATACTACCTTGAAAGCGCCCGATCCCGTCAGATCTCGGAAGCTAAGCAGGGTGAGGCTTGATTAGTACTGGGTTGGGAGACTGCCTGGGAATACCAGGTGCTGTGGGTGTTTTTATTTTTTGCTTCCCTAATGAAAATATACATGGCATTCCTTGCAGCAAATGAAAATGTTTCATTTTTTACTACTTTTTTCCCGCAGTGGCAAAGAAATATATCGTTTTTTCCTCAGAAAGTTCAACACAATGCAACCTTCCAAAATAGAATTCTGACATCAAGAATTCCGTCTATAGTACATTTGAGTGCACCTGTCATTTTCTCAGTCTCTGTGTATGCATGGAGCAAGATATAGGCTCATGGATTTAAGAATGAGAGGATATCATGAGACAGCAATCTCCACCTACGGCCATACTACCTTGAAAGCGCCCGATCCCGTCAGATCTCGGAAGCTAAGCAGGGTGAGGCTTGATTAGTACTGGGTTGGGAGACTGCCTGGGAATACCAGGTGCTGTAGGGGTTTTTATTTTTCGCTTCCCTAATGAAAATATACATGGCATTCCTCGCAGCAAATGAAAATGTTTCATTTCTTGCTACTTTTTTCCCGCAGTGGCAAAGAAATCTATCGTTTTTTCCTCTGAAAGTTCAACACAATGCAACCTTCCAAAATAGAATTCTGACATCAAGAATTCCGTCTATAGTACATTTGAGTGCACCTGTCATTTTCTCAGTCTCTGTGTATGCATGGAGCAAGATATAGGCTCATGGATTTAAGAATGAGAGGATATCATGAGACAGCAATCTCCACCTACGGCCATACTACCTTGACAGCGCCCGATCCCGTCAGATCTCGGAAGCTAAGCAGGGTGAGGCTTGATTAGTACTGGGTTGGGAGACTGCCTGGGAATACCAGGTGCTGTAGGGGTTTTTATTTTTCGCTTCCCTAATGAAAATATACATGGCATTCCTCGCAGCAAATGAAAATGTTTCATTTCTTGCTACTTTTTTCCCGCAGTGGCAAAGAAATATATCGTTTTTTCCTCTGAAAGTTCAACACAATGCAACCTTCCAAAATAGAATTCTGACATCAAGAATTCCGTCTATAGTACATTTGAGTGCACCTGTCATTTTCTCAGTCTCTGTGTATGCATGGAGCAAGATATAGGCTCATGGATTTAAGAATGAGAGGATATCATGAGACAGCAATCTCCACCTACGGCCATACTACCTTGAAAGCGCCCGATCCCGTCAGATCTCGGAAGCTAAGCAGGGTGAGGCTTGATTAGTACTGGGTTGGGAGACTGCCTGGGAATACCAGGTGCTGTGGGTGTTTTTATTTTTTGCTTCCCTAATGAAAATATACATGGCATTCCTTGCAGCAAATGAAAATGTTTCATTTTTTACTACTTTTTTCCCGCAGTGGCAAAGAAATATATCGTTTTTTCCTCAGAAAGTTCAACACAATGCAACCTTCCAAAATAGAATTCTGACATCAAGAATTCCGTCTATAGTACATTTGAGTGCACCTGTCATTTTCTCAGTCTCTGTGTATGCATGGAGCAAGATATAGGCTCATGGATTTAAGAATGAGAGGATATCATGAGACAGCAATCTCCACCTACGGCCATACTACCTTGAAAGCGCCCGATCCCGTCAGATCTCGGAAGCTAAGCAGGGTGAGGCTTGATTAGTACTGGGTTGGGAGACTGCCTGGGAATACCAGGTGCTGTAGGGGTTTTTATTTTTCGCTTCCCTAATGAAAATATACATGGCATTCCTCGCAGCAAATGAAAATGTTTCATTTCTTGCTACTTTTTTCCCGCAGTGGCAAAGAAATCTATCGTTTTTTCCTCTGAAAGTTCAACACAATGCAACCTTCCAAAATAGAATTCTGACATCAAGAATTCCGTCTATAGTACATTTGAGTGCACCTGTCATTTTCTCAGTCTCTGTGTATGCATGGAGCAAGATATAGGCTCATGGATTTAAGAATGAGAGGATATCATGAGACAGCAATCTCCACCTACGGCCATACTACCTTGACAGCGCCCGATCCCGTCAGATCTCGGAAGCTAAGCAGGGTGAGGCTTGATTAGTACTGGGTTGGGAGACTGCCTGGGAATACCAGGTGCTGTAGGGGTTTTTATTTTTCGCTTCCCTAATGAAAATATACATGGCATTCCTCGCAGCAAATGAAAATGTTTCATTTCTTGCTACTTTTTTCCCGCAGTGGCAAAGAAATATATCGTTTTTTCCTCTGAAAGTTCAACACAATGCAACCTTCCAAAATAGAATTCTGACATCAAGAATTCCGTCTATAGTACATTTGAGTGCACCTGTCATTTTCTCAGTCTCTGTGTATGCATGGAGCAAGATATAGGCTCATGGATTTAAGAATGAGAGGATATCATGAGACAGCAATCTCCACCTACGGCCATACTACCTTGACAGCGCCCGATCCCGTCAGATCTCGGAAGCTAAGCAGGGTGAGGCTTGATTAGTACTGGGTTGGGAGACTGCCTGGGAATACCAGGTGCTGTAGGGGTTTTTATTTTTCGCTTCCCTAATGAAAATATACATGGCATTCCTCGCAGCAAATGAAAATGTTTCATTTCTTGCTACTTTTTTCCCGCAGTGGCAAAGAAATATATCGTTTTTTCCTCTGAAAGTTCAACACAATGCAACCTTCCAAAATAGAATTCTGACATCAAGAATTCCGTCTATAGTACATTTGAGTGCACCTGTCATTTTCTCAGTCTCTGTGTATGCATGGAGCAAGATATAGGCTCATGGATTTAAGAATGAGAGGATATCATGAGACAGCAATCTCCACCTACGGCCATACTACCTTGAAAGCGCCCGATCCCGTCAGATCTCGGAAGCTAAGCAGGGTGAGGCTTGATTAGTACTGGGTTGGGAGACTGCCTGGGAATACCAGGTGCTGTGGGTGTTTTTATTTTTTGCTTCCCTAATGAAAATATACATGGCATTCCTTGCAGCAAATGAAAATGTTTCATTTTTTACTACTTTTTTCCCGCAGTGGCAAAGAAATATATCGTTTTTTCCTCAGAAAGTTCAACACAATGCAACCTTCCAAAATAGAATTCTGACATCAAGAATTCCGTCTATAGTACATTTGAGTGCACCTGTCATTTTCTCAGTCTCTGTGTATGCATGGAGCAAGATATAGGCTCATGGATTTAAGAATGAGAGGATATCATGAGACAGCAATCTCCACCTACGGCCATACTACCTTGAAAGCGCCCGATCCCGTCAGATCTCGGAAGCTAAGCAGGGTGAGGCTTGATTAGTACTGGGTTGGGAGACTGCCTGGGAATACCAGGTGCTGTAGGGGTTTTTATTTTTCGCTTCCCTAATGAAAATATACATGGCATTCCTCGCAGCAAATGAAAATGTTTCATTTCTTGCTACTTTTTTCCCGCAGTGGCAAAGAAATCTATCGTTTTTTCCTCTGAAAGTTCAACACAATGCAACCTTCCAAAATAGAATTCTGACATCAAGAATTCCGTCTATAGTACATTTGAGTGCACCTGTCATTTTCTCAGTCTCTGTGTATGCATGGAGCAAGATATAGGCTCATGGATTTAAGAATGAGAGGATATCATGAGACAGCAATCTCCACCTACGGCCATACTACCTTGACAGCGCCCGATCCCGTCAGATCTCGGAAGCTAAGCAGGGTGAGGCTTGATTAGTACTGGGTTGGGAGACTGCCTGGGAATACCAGGTGCTGTAGGGGTTTTTATTTTTCGCTTCCCTAATGAAAATATACATGGCATTCCTCGCAGCAAATGAAAATGTTTCATTTCTTGCTACTTTTTTCCCGCAGTGGCAAAGAAATATATCGTTTTTTCCTCTGAAAGTTCAACACAATGCAACCTTCCAAAATAGAATTCTGACATCAAGAATTCCGTCTATAGTACATTTGAGTGCACCTGTCATTTTCTCAGTCTCTGTGTATGCATGGAGCAAGATATAGGCTCATGGATTTAAGAATGAGAGGATATCATGAGACAGCAATCTCCACCTACGGCCATACTACCTTGAAAGCGCCCGATCCCGTCAGATCTCGGAAGCTAAGCAGGGTGAGGCTTGATTAGTACTGGGTTGGGAGACTGCCTGGGAATACCAGGTGCTGTGGGTGTTTTTATTTTTTGCTTCCCTAATGAAAATATACATGGCATTCCTTGCAGCAAATGAAAATGTTTCATTTTTTACTACTTTTTTCCCGCAGTGGCAAAGAAATATATCGTTTTTTCCTCAGAAAGTTCAACACAATGCAACCTTCCAAAATAGAATTCTGACATCAAGAATTCCGTCTATAGTACATTTGAGTGCACCTGTCATTTTCTCAGTCTCTGTGTATGCATGGAGCAAGATATAGGCTCATGGATTTAAGAATGAGAGGATATCATGAGACAGCAATCTCCACCTACGGCCATACTACCTTGAAAGCGCCCGATCCCGTCAGATCTCGGAAGCTAAGCAGGGTGAGGCTTGATTAGTACTGGGTTGGGAGACTGCCTGGGAATACCAGGTGCTGTAGGGGTTTTTATTTTTCGCTTCCCTAATGAAAATATACATGGCATTCCTCGCAGCAAATGAAAATGTTTCATTTCTTGCTACTTTTTTCCCGCAGTGGCAAAGAAATCTATCGTTTTTTCCTCTGAAAGTTCAACACAATGCAACCTTCCAAAATAGAATTCTGACATCAAGAATTCCGTCTATAGTACATTTGAGTGCACCTGTCATTTTCTCAGTCTCTGTGTATGCATGGAGCAAGATATAGGCTCATGGATTTAAGAATGAGAGGATATCATGAGACAGCAATCTCCACCTACGGCCATACTACCTTGTCAGCGCCCGATCCCGTCAGATCTCGGAAGCTAAGCAGGGTGAGGCTTGATTAGTACTGGGTTGGGAGACTGCCTGGGAATACCAGGTGCTGTAGGGGTTTTTATTTTTCGCTTCCCTAATGAAAATATACATGGCATTCCTCGCAGCAAATGAAAATGTTTCATTTCTTGCTACTTTTTTCCCGCAGTGGCAAAGAAATATATCGTTTTTTCCTCTGAAAGTTCAACACAATGCAACCTTCCAAAATAGAATTCTGACATCAAGAATTCCGTCTATAGTACATTTGAGTGCACCTGTCATTTTCTCAGTCTCTGTGTATGCATGGAGCAAGATATAGGCTCATGGATTTAAGAATGAGAGGATATCATGAGACAGCAATCTCCACCTACGGCCATACTACCTTGAAAGCGCCCGATCCCGTCAGATCTCGGAAGCTAAGCAGGGTGAGGCTTGATTAGTACTGGGTTGGGAGACTGCCTGGGAATACCAGGTGCTGTAGGGGTTTTTATTTTTCGCTTCCCTAATGAAAATATACATGGCATTCCTCGCAGCAAATGAAAATGTTTCATTTCTTGCTACTTTTTTCCCGGAGTGGCAAAGAAATATATTGTTTTTTCCTCTGAAAGTTCAACACAATGCAACCTTCCAAAATAGAATTCTGACATCAAGAATTCCGTCTATAGTATATTTGAGTGCACCTGTCATTTTCTCAGTCTCTGATTTAATTTCTCCATTTAAGGTAATTCTTCAAGAATGTATTTTTTTAACGGTCACAATAATACACTTATGCCTCCCATGTCATTTAGAAATATATCATACAGGCCTCAGAACACTCAGCATGTTATATGGTGAGCTTGTGGCTCACAGAGTTGGGGTGTGCAGTGTTCAAGCTGATACTTGGAAGAGATAGTGAGTTCAAATCCAAACAGGAGGAGGTTGAATATAGGCACCTCTGAAATTTTTTACTACTTTTTTCCCGCAGTGGCAAAGAAATATATCGTTTTTTCCTCTGAAAGTTCAACACAATGCAACCTTCCAAAATAGAATTCTGACATCAAGAATTCCGTCTATAGTACATTTGAGTGCACCTGTCATTTTCTCAGTCTCTGTGTATGCATGGAGCAAGATATAGGCTCATGGATTTAAGAATGAGAGGATATCATGAGACAGCAATCTCCACCTACGGCCATACTACCTTGAAAGCGCCCGATCCCGTCAGATCTCGGAAGCTAAGCAGGGTGAGGCTTGATTAGTACTGGGTTGGGAGACTGCCTGGGAATACCAGGTGCTGTGGGTGTTTTTATTTTTTGCTTCCCTAATGAAAATATACATGGCATTCCTTGCAGCAAATGAAAATGTTTCATTTTTTACTACTTTTTTCCCGCAGTGGCAAAGAAATATATCGTTTTTTTCCTCAGAAAGTTCAACACAATGCAACCTTCCAAAATAGAATTCTGACATCAAGAATTCCGTCTATAGTACATTTGAGTGCACCTGTCATTTTCTCAGTCTCTGTGTATGCATGGAGCAAGATATAGGCTCATGGATTTAAGAATGAGAGGATATCATGAGACAGCAATCTCCACCTACGGCCATACTACCTTGAAAGCGCCCGATCCCGTCAGATCTCGGAAGCTAAGCAGGGTGAGGCTTGATTAGTACTGGGTTGGGAGACTGCCTGGGAATACCAGGTGCTGTGGGTGTTTTTATTTTTTGCTTCCCTAATGAAAATATACATGGCATTCCTTGCAGCAAATGAAAATGTTTCATTTTTTACTACTTTTTTCCCGCAGTGGCAAAGAAATATATCGTTTTTTCCTCAGAAAGTTCAACACAATGCAACCTTCCAAAATAGAATTCTGACATCAAGAATTCCGTCTATAGTACATTTGAGTGCACCTGTCATTTTCTCAGTCTCTGTGTATGCATGGAGCAAGATATAGGCTCATGGATTTAAGAATGAGAGGATATCATGAGACAGCAATCTCCACCTACGGCCATACTACCTTGAAAGCGCCCGATCCCGTCAGATCTCGGAAGCTAAGCAGGGTGAGGCTTGATTAGTACTGGGTTGGGAGACTGCCTGGGAATACCAGGTGCTGTGGGTGTTTTTATTTTTTGCTTCCCTAATGAAAATATACATGGCATTCCTTGCAGCAAATGAAAATGTTTCATTTTTTACTACTTTTTTCCCGCAGTGGCAAAGAAATCTATCGTTTTTTCCTCTGAAAGTTCAACACAATGCAACCTTCCAAAATAGAATTCTGACATCAAGAATTCCGTCTATAGTACATTTGAGTGCACCTGTCATTTTCTCAGTCTCTGTGTATGCATGGAGCAAGATATAGGCTCATGGATTTAAGAATGAGAGGATATCATGAGACAGCAATCTCCACCTACGGCCATACTACCTTGAAAGCGCCCGATCCCGTCAGATCTCGGAAGCTAAGCAGGGTGAGGCTTGATTAGTACTGGGTTGGGAGACTGCCTGGGAATACCAGGTGCTGTGGGTGTTTTTATTTTTTGCTTCCCTAATGAAAATATACATGGCATTCCTCGCAGCAAATGAAAATGTTTCATTTCTTGCTACTTTTTTCCCGCAGTGGCAAAGAAATATATCGTTTTTTCCTCTGAAAGTTCAACACAATGCAACCTTCCAAAATAGAATTCTGACATCAAGAATTCCGTCTATAGTACATTTGAGTGCACCTGTCATTTTCTCAGTCTCTGTGTATGCATGGAGCAAGATATAGGCTCATGGATTTAAGAATGAGAGGATATCATGAGACAGCAATCTCCACCTACGGCCATACTACCTTGACAGCGCCCGATCCCGTCAGATCTCGGAAGCTAAGCAGGGTGAGGCTTGATTAGTACTGGGTTGGGAGACTGCCTGGGAATACCAGGTGCTGTGGGTGTTTTTATTTTTTGCTTCCCTAATGAAAATATACATGGCATTCCTTGCAGCAAATGAAAATGTTTCATTTTTTACTACTTTTTTCCCGCAGTGGCAAAGAAATATATCGTTTTTTCCTCAGAAAGTTCAACACAATGCAACCTTCCAAAATAGAATTCTGACATCAAGAATTCCGTCTATAGTACATTTGAGTGCACCTGTCATTTTCTCAGTCTCTGTGTATGCATGGAGCAAGATATAGGCTCATGGATTTAAGAATGAGAGGATATCATGAGACAGCAATCTCCACCTACGGCCATTCTACCTTGAAAGCGCCCGATCCCGTCAGATCTCGGAAGCTAAGCAGGGTGAGGCTTGATTAGTACTGGGTTGGGAGACTGCCTGGGAATACCAGGTGCTGTGGGTGTTTTTATTTTTTGCTTCCCTAATGAAAATATACATGGCATTCCTCGCAGCAAATGAAAATGTTTCATTTCTTGCTACTTTTTTCCCGCAGTGGCAAAGAAATATATCGTTTTTTCCTCAGAAAGTTCAACACAATGCAACCTTCCAAAATAGAATTCTGACATCAAGAATTCCGTCTATAGTACATTTGAGTGCACCTGTCATTTTCTCAGTCTCTGTGTATGCATGGAGCAAGATATAGGCTCATGGATTTAAGAATGAGAGGATATCATGAGACAGCAATCTCCACCTACGGCCATACTACCTTGAAAGCGCCCGATCCCGTCAGATCTCGGAAGCTAAGCAGGGTGAGGCTTGATTAGTACTGGGTTGGGAG
Source organism: Ascaphus truei (assembly GCF_040206685.1). Classification (NCBI taxonomy): domain Eukaryota; kingdom Metazoa; phylum Chordata; class Amphibia; order Anura; family Ascaphidae; genus Ascaphus; species Ascaphus truei. Next base: position 101,365 of record NW_027455772.1, read on the forward strand.
ACTGCCTGGGAATACCAGGTGCTGTGGGTGTTTTTATTTTTTGCTTCCCTAATGAAAATATACATGGCATTCCTCGCAGCAAATGAAAATGTTTCATTTCTTGCTACTTTTTTCCCGCAGTGGCAAAGAAATATATCGTTTTTTCCTCTGAAAGTTCAACACAATGCAACCTTCCAAAATAGAATTCTGACATCAAGAATTCCGTCTATAGTACATTTGAGTGCACCTGTCATTTTCTCAGTCTCTGTGTATGCATGGAGCAAGATATAGGCTCATGGATTTAAGAATGAGAGGATATCATGAGACAGCAATCTCCACCTACGGCCATACTACCTTGAAAGCGCCCGATCCCGTCAGATCTCGGAAGCTAAGCAGGGTGAGGCTTGATTAGTACTGGGTTGGGAGACTGCCTGGGAATACCAGGTGCTGTGGGTGTTTTTATTTTTTGCTTCCCTAATGAAAATATACATGGCATTCCTTGCAGCAAATGAAAATGTTTCATTTTTTACTACTTTTTTCCCGCAGTGGCAAAGAAATATATCGTTTTTTCCTCAGAAAGTTCAACACAATGCAACCTTCCAAAATAGAATTCTGACATCAAGAATTCCGTCTATAGTACATTTGAGTGCACCTGTCATTTTCTCAGTCTCTGTGTATGCATGGAGCAAGATATAGGCTCATGGATTTAAGAATGAGAGGATATCATGAGACAGCAATCTCCACCTACGGCCATACTACCTTGAAAGCGCCCGATCCCGTCAGATCTCGGAAGCTAAGCAGGGTGAGGCTTGATTAGTACTGGGTTGGGAGACTGCCTGGGAATACCAGGTGCTGTAGGGGTTTTTATTTTTCGCTTCCCTAATGAAAATATACATGGCATTCCTCGCAGCAAATGAAAATGTTTCATTTCTTGCTACTTTTTTCCCGCAGTGGCAAAGAAATCTATCGTTTTTTCCTCTGAAAGTTCAACACAATGCAACCTTCCAAAATAGAATTCTGACATCAAGAATTCCGTCTATAGTACATTTGAGTGCACCTGTCATTTTCTCAGTCTCTGTGTATGCATGGAGCAAGATATAGGCTCATGGATTTAAGAATGAGAGGATATCATGAGACAGCAATCTCCACCTACGGCCATACTACCTTGACAGCGCCCGATCCCGTCAGATCTCGGAAGCTAAGCAGGGTGAGGCTTGATTAGTACTGGGTTGGGAGACTGCCTGGGAATACCAGGTGCTGTAGGGGTTTTTATTTTTCGCTTCCCTAATGAAAATATACATGGCATTCCTCGCAGCAAATGAAAATGTTTCAATTCTTGCTACTTTTTTCCCGCAGTGGCAAAGAAATATATCGTTTTTTCCTCTGAAAGTTCAACACAATGCAACCTTCCAAAATAGAATTCTGACATCAAGAATTCCGTCTATAGTACATTTGAGTGCACCTGTCATTTTCTCAGTCTCTGTGTATGCATGGAGCAAGATATAGGCTCATGGATTTAAGAATGAGAGGATATCATGAGACAGCAATCTCCACCTACGGCCATACTACCTTGAAAGCGCCCGATCCCGTCAGATCTCGGAAGCTAAGCAGGGTGAGGCTTGATTAGTACTGGGTTGGGAGACTGCCTGGGAATACCAGGTGCTGTGGGTGTTTTTATTTTTTGCTTCCCTAATGAAAATATACATGGCATTCCTTGCAGCAAATGAAAATGTTTCATTTTTTACTACTTTTTTCCCGCAGTGGCAAAGAAATATATCGTTTTTTCCTCAGAAAGTTCAACACAATGCAACCTTCCAAAATAGAATTCTGACATCAAGAATTCCGTCTATAGTACATTTGAGTGCACCTGTCATTTTCTCAGTCTCTGTGTATGCATGGAGCAAGATATAGGCTCATGGATTTAAGAATGAGAGGATATCATGAGACAGCAATCTCCACCTACGGCCATACTACCTTGAAAGCGCCCGATCCCGTCAGATCTCGGAAGCTAAGCAGGGTGAGGCTTGATTAGTACTGGGTTGGGAGACTGCCTGGGAATACCAGGTGCTGTGGGTGTTTTTATTTTTTGCTTCCCTAATGAAAATATACATGGCATTCCTTGCAGCAAATGAAAATGTTTCATTTTTTACTACTTTTTTCCCGCAGTGGCAAAGAAATATATCGTTTTTTCCTCAGAAAGTTCAACACAATGCAACCTTCCAAAATAGAATTCTGACATCAAGAATTCCGTCTATAGTACATTTGAGTGCACCTGTCATTTTCTCAGTCTCTGTGTATGCATGGAGCAAGATATAGGCTCATGGATTTAAGAATGAGAGGATATCATGAGACAGCAATCTCCACCTACGGCCATACTACCTTGAAAGCGCCCGATCCCGTCAGATCTCGGAAGCTAAGCAGGGTGAGGCTTGATTAGTACTGGGTTGGGAGACTGCCTGGGAATACCAGGTGCTGTGGGTGTTTTTATTTTTTGCTTCCCTAATGAAAATATACATGGCATTCCTTGCAGCAAATGAAAATGTTTCATTTTTTACTACTTTTTTCCCGCAGTGGCAAAGAAATCTATCGTTTTTTCCTCTGAAAGTTCAACACAATGCAACCTTCCAAAATAGAATTCTGACATCAAGAATTCCGTCTATAGTACATTTGAGTGCACCTGTCATTTTCTCAGTCTCTGTGTATGCATGGAGCAAGATATAGGCTCATGGATTTAAGAATGAGAGGATATCATGAGACAGCAATCTCCACCTACGGCCATACTACCTTGAAAGCGCCCGATCCCGTCAGATCTCGGAAGCTAAGCAGGGTGAGGCTTGATTAGTACTGGGTTGGGAGACTGCCTGGGAATACCAGGTGCTGTGGGTGTTTTTATTTTTTGCTTCCCTAATGAAAATATACATGGCATTCCTCGCAGCAAATGAAAATGTTTCATTTCTTGCTACTTTTTTCCCGCAGTGGCAAAGAAATATATCGTTTTTTCCTCTGAAAGTTCAACACAATGCAACCTTCCAAAATAGAATTCTGACATCAAGAATTCCGTCTATAGTACATTTGAGTGCACCTGTCATTTTCTCAGTCTCTGTGTATGCATGGAGCAAGATATAGGCTCATGGATTTAAGAATGAGAGGATATCATGAGACAGCAATCTCCACCTACGGCCATACTACCTTGAAAGCGCCCGATCCCGTCAGATCTCGGAAGCTAAGCAGGGTGAGGCTTGATTAGTACTGGGTTGGGAGACTGCCTGGGAATACCAGGTGCTGTGGGTGTTTTTATTTTTTGCTTCCCTAATGAAAATATACATGGCATTCCTTGCAGCAAATGAAAATGTTTCATTTTTTACTACTTTTTTCCCGCAGTGGCAAAGAAATATATCGTTTTTTCCTCAGAAAGTTCAACACAATGCAACCTTCCAAAATAGAATTCTGACATCAAGAATTCCGTCTATAGTACATTTGAGTGCACCTGTCATTTTCTCAGTCTCTGTGTATGCATGGAGCAAGATATAGGCTCATGGATTTAAGAATGAGAGGATATCATGAGACAGCAATCTCCACCTACGGCCATTCTACCTTGAAAGCGCCCGATCCCGTCAGATCTCGGAAGCTAAGCAGGGTGAGGCTTGATTAGTACTGGGTTGGGAGACTGCCTGGGAATACCAGGTGCTGTGGGTGTTTTTATTTTTTGCTTCCCTAATGAAAATATACATGGCATTCCTCGCAGCAAATGAAAATGTTTCATTTCTTGCTACTTTTTTCCCGCAGTGGCAAAGAAATATATCGTTTTTTCCTCAGAAAGTTCAACACAATGCAACCTTCCAAAATAGAATTCTGACATCAAGAATTCCGTCTATAGTACATTTGAGTGCACCTGTCATTTTCTCAGTCTCTGTGTATGCATGGAGCAAGATATAGGCTCATGGATTTAAGAATGAGAGGATATCATGAGACAGCAATCTCCACCTACGGCCATACTACCTTGAAAGCGCCCGATCCCGTCAGATCTCGGAAGCTAAGCAGGGTGAGGCTTGATTAGTACTGGGTTGGGAGACTGCCTGGGAATACCAGGTGCTGTGGGTGTTTTTATTTTTTGCTTCCCTAATGAAAATATACATGGCATTCCTCGCAGCAAATGAAAATGTTTCATTTCTTGCTACTTTTTTCCCGCAGTGGCAAAGAAATATATCGTTTTTTCCTCTGAAAGTTCAACACAATGCAACCTTCCAAAATAGAATTCTGACATCAAGAATTCCGTCTATAGTACATTTGAGTGCACCTGTCATTTTCTCAGTCTCTGTGTATGCATGGAGCAAGATATAGGCTCATGGATTTAAGAATGAGAGGATATCATGAGACAGCAATCTCCACCTACGGCCATACTACCTTGAAAGCGCCCGATCCCGTCAGATCTCGGAAGCTAAGCAGGGTGAGGCTTGATTAGTACTGGGTTGGGAGACTGCCTGGGAATACCAGGTGCTGTGGGTGTTTTTATTTTTTGCTTCCCTAATGAAAATATACATGGCATTCCTTGCAGCAAATGAAAATGTTTCATTTTTTACTACTTTTTTCCCGCAGTGGCAAAGAAATATATCGTTTTTTCCTCAGAAAGTTCAACACAATGCAACCTTCCAAAATAGAATTCTGACATCAAGAATTCCGTCTATAGTACATTTGAGTGCACCTGTCATTTTCTCAGTCTCTGTGTATGCATGGAGCAAGATATAGGCTCATGGATTTAAGAATGAGAGGATATCATGAGACAGCAATCTCCACCTACGGCCATACTACCTTGAAAGCGCCCGATCCCGTCAGATCTCGGAAGCTAAGCAGGGTGAGGCTTGATTAGTACTGGGTTGGGAGACTGCCTGGGAATACCAGGTGCTGTAGGGGTTTTTATTTTTCGCTTCCCTAATGAAAATATACATGGCATTCCTCGCAGCAAATGAAAATGTTTCATTTCTTGCTACTTTTTTCCCGCAGTGGCAAAGAAATCTATCGTTTTTTCCTCTGAAAGTTCAACACAATGCAACCTTCCAAAATAGAATTCTGACATCAAGAATTCCGTCTATAGTACATTTGAGTGCACCTGTCATTTTCTCAGTCTCTGTGTATGCATGGAGCAAGATATAGGCTCATGGATTTAAGAATGAGAGGATATCATGAGACAGCAATCTCCACCTACGGCCATACTACCTTGACAGCGCCCGATCCCGTCAGATCTCGGAAGCTAAGCAGGGTGAGGCTTGATTAGTACTGGGTTGGGAGACTGCCTGGGAATACCAGGTGCTGTAGGGGTTTTTATTTTTCGCTTCCCTAATGAAAATATACATGGCATTCCTCGCAGCAAATGAAAATGTTTCATTTCTTGCTACTTTTTTCCCGCAGTGGCAAAGAAATATATCGTTTTTTCCTCTGAAAGTTCAACACAATGCAACCTTCCAAAATAGAATTCTGACATCAAGAATTCCGTCTATAGTACATTTGAGTGCACCTGTCATTTTCTCAGTCTCTGTGTATGCATGGAGCAAGATATAGGCTCATGGATTTAAGAATGAGAGGATATCATGAGACAGCAATCTCCACCTACGGCCATACTACCTTGAAAGCGCCCGATCCCGTCAGATCTCGGAAGCTAAGCAGGGTGAGGCTTGATTAGTACTGGGTTGGGAGACTGCCTGGGAATACCAGGTGCTGTGGGTGTTTTTATTTTTTGCTTCCCTAATGAAAATATACATGGCATTCCTTGCAGCAAATGAAAATGTTTCATTTTTTACTACTTTTTTCCCGCAGTGGCAAAGAAATATATCGTTTTTTCCTCAGAAAGTTCAACACAATGCAACCTTCCAAAATAGAATTCTGACATCAAGAATTCCGTCTATAGTACATTTGAGTGCACCTGTCATTTTCTCAGTCTCTGTGTATGCATGGAGCAAGATATAGGCTCATGGATTTAAGAATGAGAGGATATCATGAGACAGCAACCTCCACCTACGGCCATACTACCTTGACAGCGCCCGATCCCGTCAGATCTCGGAAGCTAAGCAGGGTGAGGCTTGATTAGTACTGGGTTGGGAGACTGCCTGGGAATACCAGGTGCTGTAGGGGTTTTTATTTTTCGCTTCCCTAATGAAAATATACATGGCATTCCTCGCAGCAAATGAAAATGTTTCATTTCTTGCTACTTTTTTCCCGCAGTGGCAAAGAAATCTATCGTTTTTTCCTCTGAAAGTTCAACACAATGCAACCTTCCAAAATAGAATTCTGACATCAAGAATTCCGTCTATAGTACATTTGAGTGCACCTGTCATTTTCTCAGTCTCTGTGTATGCATGGAGCAAGATATAGGCTCATGGATTTAAGAATGAGAGGATATCATGAGACAGCAATCTCCACCTACGGCCATACTACCTTGAAAGCGCCCGATCCCGTCAGATCTCGGAAGCTAAGCAGGGTGAGGCTTGATTAGTACTGGGTTGGGAGACTGCCTGGGAATACCAGGTGCTGTGGGTGTTTTTATTTTTTGCTTCCCTAATGAAAATATACATGGCATTCCTCGCAGCAAATGAAAATGTTTCATTTCTTGCTACTTTTTTCCCGCAGTGGCAAAGAAATATATCGTTTTTTCCTCTGAAAGTTCAACACAATGCAACCTTCCAAAATAGAATTCTGACATCAAGAATTCCGTCTATAGTACATTTGAGTGCACCTGTCATTTTCTCAGTCTCTGTGTATGCATGGAGCAAGATATAGGCTCATGGATTTAAGAATGAGAGGATATCATGAGACAGCAATCTCCACCTACGGCCATACTACCTTGAAAGCGCCCGATCCCGTCAGATCTCGGAAGCTAAGCAGGGTGAGGCTTGATTAGTACTGGGTTGGGAGACTGCCTGGGAATACCAGGTGCTGTGGGTGTTTTTATTTTTTGCTTCCCTAATGAAAATATACATGGCATTCCTTGCAGCAAATGAAAATGTTTCATTTTTTACTACTTTTTTCCCGCAGTGGCAAAGAAATATATCGTTTTTTCCTCAGAAAGTTCAACACAATGCAACCTTCCAAAATAGAATTCTGACATCAAGAATTCCGTCTATAGTACATTTGAGTGCACCTGTCATTTTCTCAGTCTCTGTGTATGCATGGAGCAAGATATAGGCTCATGGATTTAAGAATGAGAGGATATCATGAGACAGCAATCTCCACCTACGGCCATACTACCTTGAAAGCGCCCGATCCCGTCAGATCTCGGAAGCTAAGCAGGGTGAGGCTTGATTAGTACTGGGTTGGGAGACTGCCTGGGAATACCAGGTGCTGTGGGTGTTTTTATTTTTTGCTTCCCTAATGAAAATATACATGGCATTCCTTGCAGCAAATGAAAATGTTTCATTTTTTACTACTTTTTTCCCGCAGTGGCAAAGAAATCTATCGTTTTTTCCTCTGAAAGTTCAACACAATGCAACCTTCCAAAATAGAATTCTGACATCAAGAATTCCGTCTATAGTACATTTGAGTGCACCTGTCATTTTCTCAGTCTCTGTGTATGCATGGAGCAAGATATAGGCTCATGGATTTAAGAATGAGAGGATATCATGAGACAGCAATCTCCACCTACGGCCATACTACCTTGAAAGCGCCCGATCCCGTCAGATCTCGGAAGCTAAGCAGGGTGAGGCTTGATTAGTACTGGGTTGGGAGACTGCCTGGGAATACCAGGTGCTGTGGGTGTTTTTATTTTTTGCTTCCCTAATGAAAATATACATGGCATTCCTCGCAGCAAATGAAAATGTTTCATTTCTTGCTACTTTTTTCCCGCAGTGGCAAAGAAATATATCGTTTTTTCCTCTGAAAGTTCAACACAATGCAACCTTCCAAAATAGAATTCTGACATCAAGAATTCCGTCTATAGTACATTTGAGTGCACCTGTCATTTTCTCAGTCTCTGTGTATGCATGGAGCAAGATATAGGCTCATGGATTTAAGAATGAGAGGATATCATGAGACAGCAATCTCCACCTACGGCCATACTACCTTGAAAGCGCCCGATCCCGTCAGATCTCGGAAGCTAAGCAGGGTGAGGCTTGATTAGTACTGGGTTGGGAGACTGCCTGGGAATACCAGGTGCTGTGGGTGTTTTTATTTTTTGCTTCCCTAATGAAAATATACATGGCATTCCTTGCAGCAAATGAAAATGTTTCATTTTTTACTACTTTTTTCCCGCAGTGGCAAAGAAATATATCGTTTTTTCCTCAGAAAGTTCAACACAATGCAACCTTCCAAAATAGAATTCTGACATCAAGAATTCCGTCTATAGTACATTTGAGTGCACCTGTCATTTTCTCAGTCTCTGTGTATGCATGGAGCAAGATATAGGCTCATGGATTTAAGAATGAGAGGATATCATGAGACAGCAATCTCCACCTACGGCCATACTACCTTGAAAGCGCCCGATCCCGTCAGATCTCGGAAGCTAAGCAGGGTGAGGCTTGATTAGTACTGGGTTGGGAGACTGCCTGGGAATACCAGGTGCTGTGGGTGTTTTTATTTTTTGCTTCCCTAATGAAAATATACATGGCATTCCTCGCAGCAAATGAAAATGTTTCATTTCTTGCTACTTTTTTCCCGCAGTGGCAAAGAAATATATCGTTTTTTCCTCTGAAAGTTCAACACAATGCAACCTTCCAAAATAGAATTCTGACATCAAGAATTCCGTCTATAGTACATTTGAGTGCACCTGTCATTTTCTCAGTCTCTGTGTATGCATGGAGCAAGATATAGGCTCATGGATTTAAGAATGAGAGGATATCATGAGACAGCAATCTCCACCTACGGCCATACTACCTTGAAAGCGCCCGATCCCGTCAGATCTCGGAAGCTAAGCAGGGTGAGGCTTGATTAGTACTGGGTTGGGAGACTGCCTGGGAATACCAGGTGCTGTGGGTGTTTTTATTTTTTGCTTCCCTAATGAAAATATACATGGCATTCCTTGCAGCAAATGAAAATGTTTCATTTTTTACTACTTTTTTCCCGCAGTGGCAAAGAAATATATCGTTTTTTCCTCAGAAAGTTCAACACAATGCAACCTTCCAAAATAGAATTCTGACATCAAGAATTCCGTCTATAGTACATTTCAGTGCACCTGTCATTTTCTCAGTCTCTGTGTATGCATGGAGCAAGATATAGGCTCATGGATTTAAGAATGAGAGGATATCATGAGACAGCAATCTCCACCTACGGCCATACTACCTTGAAAGCGCCCGATCCCGTCAGATCTCGGAAGCTAAGCAGGGTGAGGCTTGATTAGTACTGGGTTGGGAGACTGCCTGGGAATACCAGGTGCTGTAGGGGTTTTTATTTTTCGCTTCCCTAATGAAAATATACATGGCATTCCTCGCAGCAAATGAAAATGTTTCATTTCTTGCTACTTTTTTCCCGCAGTGGCAAAGAAATCTATCGTTTTTTCCTCTGAAAGTTCAACACAATGCAACCTTCCAAAATAGAATTCTGACATCAAGAATTCCGTCTATAGTACATTTGAGTGCACCTGTCATTTTCTCAGTCTCTGTGTATGCATGGAGCAAGATATAGGCTCATGGATTTAAGAATGAGAGGATATCATGAGACAGCAATCTCCACCTACGGCCATACTACCTTGACAGCGCCCGATCCCGTCAGATCTCGGAAGCTAAGCAGGGTGAGGCTTGATTAGTACTGGGTTGGGAGACTGCCTGGGAATACCAGGTGCTGTAGGGGTTTTTATTTTTCGCTTCCCTAATGAAAATATACATGGCATTCCTCGCAGCAAATGAAAATGTTTCATTTCTTGCTACTTTTTTCCCGCAGTGGCAAAGAAATATATCGTTTTTTCCTCTGAAAGTTCAACACAATGCAACCTTCCAAAATAGAATTCTGACATCAAGAATTCCGTCTATAGTACATTTGAGTGCACCTGTCATTTTCTCAGTCTCTGTGTATGCATGGAGCAAGATATAGGCTCATGGATTTAAGAATGAGAGGATATCATGAGACAGCAATCTCCACCTACGGCCATACTACCTTGAAAGCGCCCGATCCCGTCAGATCTCGGAAGCTAAGCAGGGTGAGGCTTGATTAGTACTGGGTTGGGAGACTGCCTGGGAATACCAGGTGCTGTGGGTGTTTTTATTTTTTGCTTCCCTAATGAAAATATACATGGCATTCCTTGCAGCAAATGAAAATGTTTCATTTTTTACTACTTTTTTCCCGCAGTGGCAAAGAAATATATCGTTTTTTCCTCAGAAAGTTCAACACAATGCAACCTTCCAAAATAGAATTCTGACATCAAGAATTCCGTCTATAGTACATTTGAGTGCACCTGTCATTTTCTCAGTCTCTGTGTATGCATGGAGCAAGATATAGGCTCATGGATTTAAGAATGAGAGGATATCATGAGACAGCAACCTCCACCTACGGCCATACTACCTTGACAGCGCCCGATCCCGTCAGATCTCGGAAGCTAAGCAGGGTGAGGCTTGATTAGTACTGGGTTGGGAGACTGCCTGGGAATACCAGGTGCTGTAGGGGTTTTTATTTTTCGCTTCCCTAATGAAAATATACATGGCATTCCTCGCAGCAAATGAAAATGTTTCATTTCTTGCTACTTTTTTCCCGCAGTGGCAAAGAAATATATCGTTTTTTCCTCTGAAAGTTCAACACAATGCAACCTTCCAAAATAGAATTCTGACATCAAGAATTCCGTCTATAGTACATTTGAGTGCACCTGTCATTTTCTCAGTCTCTGTGTATGCATGGAGCAAGATATAGGCTCATGGATTTAAGAATGAGAGGATATCATGAGACAGCAATCTCCACCTACGGCCATACTACCTTGAAAGCGCCCGATCCCGTCAGATCTCGGAAGCTAAGCAGGGTGAGGCTTGATTAGTACTGGGTTGGGAGACTGCCTGGGAATACCAGGTGCTGTGGGTGTTTTTATTTTTTGCTTCCCTAATGAAAATATACATGGCATTCCTTGCAGCAAATGAAAATGTTTCATTTTTTACTACTTTTTTCCCGCAGTGGCAAAGAAATATATCGTTTTTTCCTCAGAAAGTTCAACACAATGCAACCTTCCAAAATAGAATTCTGACATCAAGAATTCCGTCTATAGTACATTTGAGTGCACCTGTCATTTTCTCAGTCTCTGTGTATGCATGGAGCAAGATATAGGCTCATGGATTTAAGAATGAGAGGATATCATGAGACAGCAATCTCCACCTACGGCCATACTACCTTGAAAGCGCCCGATCCCGTCAGATCTCGGAAGCTAAGCAGGGTGAGGCTTGATTAGTACTGGGTTGGGAGACTGCCTGGGAATACCAGGTGCTGTAGGGGTTTTTATTTTTCGCTTCCCTAATGAAAATATACATGGCATTCCTCGCAGCAAATGAAAATGTTTCATTTCTTGCTACTTTTTTCCCGCAGTGGCAAAGAAATCTATCGTTTTTTCCTCTGAAAGTTCAACACAATGCAACCTTCCAAAATAGAATTCTGACATCAAGAATTCCGTCTATAGTACATTTGAGTGCACCTGTCATTTTCTCAGTCTCTGTGTATGCATGGAGCAAGATATAGGCTCATGGATTTAAGAATGAGAGGATATCATGAGACAGCAATCTCCACCTACGGCCATACTACCTTGACAGCGCCCGATCCCGTCAGATCTCGGAAGCTAAGCAGGGTGAGGCTTGATTAGTACTGGGTTGGGAGACTGCCTGGGAATACCAGGTGCTGTAGGGGTTTTTATTTTTTGCTTCCCTAATGAAAATATACATGGCATTCCTTGCAGCAAATGAAAATGTTTCATTTTTTACTACTTTTTTCCCGCAGTGGCAAAGAAATATATCGTTTTTTCCTCAGAAAGTTCAACACAATGCAACCTTCCAAAATAGAATTCTGACATCAAGAATTCCGTCTATAGTACATTTGAGTGCACCTGTCATTTTCTCAGTCTCTGTGTATGCATGGAGCAAGATATAGGCTCATGGATTTAAGAATGAGAGGATATCATGAGACAGCAATCTCCACCTACAGCTATACTACCTTGAAAGCGCCCGATCCCGTCAGATCTCGGAAGCTAAGCAGGGTGAGGCTTGATTAGTACTGGGTTGGGAGACTGCCTGGGAATACCAGGTGCTGTAGGGGTTTTTATTTTTCGCTTCCCTAATGAAAATATACATGGCATTCCTCGCAGCAAATGAAAATGTTTCATTTCTTGCTACTTTTTTCCCGCAGTGGCAAAGAAATCTATCGTTTTTTCCTCTGAAAGTTCAACACAATGCAACCTTCCAAAATAGAATTCTGACATCAAGAATTCCGTCTATAGTACATTTGAGTGCACCTGTCATTTTCTCAGTCTCTGTGTATGCATGGAGCAAGATATAGGCTCATGGATTTAAGAATGAGAGGATATCATGAGACAGCAATCTCCACCTACGGCCATACTACCTTGACAGCGCCCGATCCCGTCAGATCTCGGAAGCTAAGCAGGGTGAGGCTTGATTAGTACTGGGTTGGGAGACTGCCTGGGAATACCAGGTGCTGTAGGGGTTTTTATTTTTCGCTTCCCTAATGAAAATATACATGGCATTCCTCGCAGCAAATGAAAATGTTTCATTTCTTGCTACTTTTTTCCCGCAGTGGCAAAGAAATATATCGTTTTTTCCTCTGAAAGTTCAACACAATGCAACCTTCCAAAATAGAATTCTGACATCAAGAATTCCGTCTATAGTACATTTGAGTGCACCTGTCATTTTCTCAGTCTCTGTGTATGCATGGAGCAAGATATAGGCTCATGGATTTAAGAATGAGAGGATATCATGAGACAGCAATCTCCACCTACGGCCATACTACCTTGAAAGCGCCCGATCCCGTCAGATCTCGGAAGCTAAGCAGGGTGAGGCTTGATTAGTACTGGGTTGGGAGACTGCCTGGGAATACCAGGTGCTGTGGGTGTTTTTATTTTTTGCTTCCCTAATGAAAATATACATGGCATTCCTTGCAGCAAATGAAAATGTTTCATTTTTTACTACTTTTTTCCCGCAGTGGCAAAGAAATATATCGTTTTTTCCTCAGAAAGTTCAACACAATGCAACCTTCCAAAATAGAATTCTGACATCAAGAATTCCGTCTATAGTACATTTGAGTGCACCTGTCATTTTCTCAGTCTCTGTGTATGCATGGAGCAAGATATAGGCTCATGGATTTAAGAATGAGAGGATATCATGAGACAGCAACCTCCACCTACGGCCATACTACCTTGACAGCGCCCGATCCCGTCAGATCTCGGAAGCTAAGCAGGGTGAGGCTTGATTAGTACTGGGTTGGGAGACTGCCTGGGAATACCAGGTGCTGTAGGGGTTTTTATTTTTCGCTTCCCTAATGAAAATATACATGGCATTCCTCGCAGCAAATGAAAATGTTTCATTTCTTGCTACTTTTTTCCCGCAGTGGCAAAGAAATATATCGTTTTTTCCTCTGAAAGTTCAACACAATGCAACCTTCCAAAATAGAATTCTGACATCAAGAATTCCGTCTATAGTACATTTGAGTGCACCTGTCATTTTCTCAGTCTCTGTGTATGCATGGAGCAAGATATAGGCTCATGGATTTAAGAATGAGAGGATATCATGAGACAGCAATCTCCACCTACGGCCATACTACCTTGAAAGCGCCCGATCCCGTCAGATCTCGGAAGCTAAGCAGGGTGAGGCTTGATTAGTACTGGGTTGGGAGACTGCCTGGGAATACCAGGTGCTGTGGGTGTTTTTATTTTTTGCTTCCCTAATGAAAATATACATGGCATTCCTTGCAGCAAATGAAAATGTTTCATTTTTTACTACTTTTTTCCCGCAGTGGCAAAGAAATATATCGTTTTTTCCTCAGAAAGTTCAACACAATGCAACCTTCCAAAATAGAATTCTGACATCAAGAATTCCGTCTATAGTACATTTGAGTGCACCTGTCATTTTCTCAGTCTCTGTGTATGCATGGAGCAAGATATAGGCTCATGGATTTAAGAATGAGAGGATATCATGAGACAGCAATCTCCACCTACGGCCATACTACCTTGAAAGCGCCCGATCCCGTCAGATCTCGGAAGCTAAGCAGGGTGAGGCTTGATTAGTACTGGGTTGGGAGACTGCCTGGGAATACCAGGTGCTGTAGGGGTTTTTATTTTTCGCTTCCCTAATGAAAATATACATGGCATTCCTCGCAGCAAATGAAAATGTTTCATTTCTTGCTACTTTTTTCCCGCAGTGGCAAAGAAATCTATCGTTTTTTCCTCTGAAAGTTCAACACAATGCAACCTTCCAAAATAGAATTCTGACATCAAGAATTCCGTCTATAGTACATTTGAGTGCACCTGTCATTTTCTCAGTCTCTGTGTATGCATGGAGCAAGATATAGGCTCATGGATTTAAGAATGAGAGGATATCATGAGACAGCAATCTCCACCTACGGCCATACTACCTTGACAGCGCCCGATCCCGTCAGATCTCGGAAGCTAAGCAGGGTGAGGCTTGATTAGTACTGGGTTGGGAGACTGCCTGGGAATACCAGGTGCTGTAGGGGTTTTTATTTTTCGCTTCCCTAATGAAAATATACATGGCATTCCTCGCAGCAAATGAAAATGTTTCATTTCTTGCTACTTTTTTCCCGCAGTGGCAAAGAAATATATCGTTTTTTCCTCTGAAAGTTCAACACAATGCAACCTTCCAAAATAGAATTCTGACATCAAGAATTCCGTCTATAGTACATTTGAGTGCACCTGTCATTTTCTCAGTCTCTGTGTATGCATGGAGCAAGATATAGGCTCATGGATTTAAGAATGAGAGGATATCATGAGACAGCAATCTCCACCTACGGCCATACTACCTTGAAAGCGCCCGATCCCGTCAGATCTCGGAAGCTAAGCAGGGTGAGGCTTGATTAGTACTGGGTTGGGAGACTGCCTGGGAATACCAGGTGCTGTGGGTGTTTTTATTTTTTGCTTCCCTAATGAAAATATACATGGCATTCCTTGCAGCAAATGAAAATGTTTCATTTTTTACTACTTTTTTCCCGCAGTGGCAAAGAAATATATCGTTTTTTCCTCAGAAAGTTCAACACAATGCAACCTTCCAAAATAGAATTCTGACATCAAGAATTCCGTCTATAGTACATTTGAGTGCACCTGTCATTTTCTCAGTCTCTGTGTATGCATGGAGCAAGATATAGGCTCATGGATTTAAGAATGAGAGGATATCATGAGACAGCAACCTCCACCTACGGCCATACTACCTTGACAGCGCCCGATCCCGTCAGATCTCGGAAGCTAAGCAGGGTGAGGCTTGATTAGTACTGGGTTGGGAGACTGCCTGGGAATACCAGGTGCTGTAGGGGTTTTTATTTTTCGCTTCCCTAATGAAAATATACATGGCATTCCTCGCAGCAAATGAAAATGTTTCATTTCTTGCTACTTTTTTCCCGCAGTGGCAAAGAAATATATCGTTTTTTCCTCTGAAAGTTCAACACAATGCAACCTTCCAAAATAGAATTCTGACATCAAGAATTCCGTCTATAGTACATTTGAGTGCACCTGTCATTTTCTCAGTCTCTGTGTATGCATGGAGCAAGATATAGGCTCATGGATTTAAGAATGAGAGGATATCATGAGACAGCAATCTCCACCTACGGCCATACTACCTTGAAAGCGCCCGATCCCGTCAGATCTCGGAAGCTAAGCAGGGTGAGGCTTGATTAGTACTGGGTTGGGAGACTGCCTGGGAATACCAGGTGCTGTGGGTGTTTTTATTTTTTGCTTCCCTAATGAAAATATACATGGCATTCCTTGCAGCAAATGAAAATGTTTCATTTTTTACTACTTTTTTCCCGCAGTGGCAAAGAAATATATCGTTTTTTCCTCAGAAAGTTCAACACAATGCAACCTTCCAAAATAGAATTCTGACATCAAGAATTCCGTCTATAGTACATTTGAGTGCACCTGTCATTTTCTCAGTCTCTGTGTATGCATGGAGCAAGATATAGGCTCATGGATTTAAGAATGAGAGGATATCATGAGACAGCAATCTCCACCTACGGCCATACTACCTTGAAAGCGCCCGATCCCGTCAGATCTCGGAAGCTAAGCAGGGTGAGGCTTGATTAGTACTGGGTTGGGAGACTGCCTGGGAATACCAGGTGCTGTAGGGGTTTTTATTTTTCGCTTCCCTAATGAAAATATACATGGCATTCCTCGCAGCAAATGAAAATGTTTCATTTCTTGCTACTTTTTTCCCGCAGTGGCAAAGAAATCTATCGTTTTTTCCTCTGAAAGTTCAACACAATGCAACCTTCCAAAATAGAATTCTGACATCAAGAATTCCGTCTATAGTACATTTGAGTGCACCTGTCATTTTCTCAGTCTCTGTGTATGCATGGAGCAAGATATAGGCTCATGGATTTAAGAATGAGAGGATATCATGAGACAGCAATCTCCACCTACGGCCATACTACCTTGACAGCGCCCGATCCCGTCAGATCTCGGAAGCTAAGCAGGGTGAGGCTTGATTAGTACTGGGTTGGGAGACTGCCTGGGAATACCAGGTGCTGTAGGGGTTTTTATTTTTTGGTTCCCTAATGAAAATATACATGGCATTCCTTGCAGCAAATGAAAATGTTTCATTTTTTACTACTTTTTTCCCGCAGTGGCAAAGAAATATATCGTTTTTTCCTCAGAAAGTTCAACACAATGCAACCTTCCAAAATAGAATTCTGACATCAAGAATTCCGTCTATAGTACATTTGAGTGCACCTGTCATTTTCTCAGTCTCTGTGTATGCATGGAGCAAGATATAGGCTCATGGATTTAAGAATGAGAGGATATCATGAGACAGCAATCTCCACCTACGGCCATACTACCTTGAAAGCGCCCGATCCCGTCAGATCTCGGAAGCTAAGCAGGGTGAGGCTTGATTAGTACTGGGTTGGGAGACTGCCTGGGAATACCAGGTGCTGTAGGGGTTTTTATTTTTCGCTTCCCTAATGAAAATATACATGGCATTCCTCGCAGCAAATGAAAATGTTTCATTTCTTGCTACTTTTTTCCCGGAGTGGCAAAGAAATATATTGTTTTTTCCTCTGAAAGTTCAACACAATGCAACCTTCCAAAATAGAATTCTGACATCAAGAATTCCGTCTATAGTATATTTGAGTGCACCTGTCATTTTCTCAGTCTCTGATTTAATTTCTCCATTTAAGGTAATTCTTCAAGAATGTATTTTTTTAACGGTCACAATAATACACTTATGCCTCCCATGTCATTTAGAAATATATCATACAGGCCTCAGAACACTCAGCATGTTATATGGTGAGCTTGTGGCTCACAGAGTTGGGGTGTGCAGTGTTCAAGCTGATACTTGGAAGAGATAGTGAGTTCAAATCCAAACAGGAGGAGGTTGAATATAGGCACCTCTGAAATTTTTTACTACTTTTTTCCCGCAGTGGCAAAGAAATATATCGTTTTTTCCTCTGAAAGTTCAACACAATGCAACCTTCCAAAATAGAATTCTGACATCAAGAATTCCGTCTATAGTACATTTGAGTGCACCTGTCATTTTCTCAGTCTCTGTGTATGCATGGAGCAAGATATAGGCTCATGGATTTAAGAATGAGAGGATATCATGAGACAGCAATCTCCACCTACGGCCATACTACCTTGACAGCGCCCGATCCCGTCAGATCTCGGAAGCTAAGCAGGGTGAGGCTTGATTAGTACTGGGTTGGGAGACTGCCTGGGAATACCAGGTGCTGTAGGGGTTTTTATTTTTCGCTTCCCTAATGAAAATATACATGGCATTCCTCGCAGCAAATGAAAATGTTTCATTTCTTGCTACTTTTTTCCCGCAGTGGCAAAGAAATATATCGTTTTTTCCTCTGAAAGTTCAACACAATGCAACCTTCCAAAATAGAATTCTGACATCAAGAATTCCGTCTATAGTACATTTGAGTGCACCTGTCATTTTCTCAGTCTCTGTGTATGCATGGAGCAAGATATAGGCTCATGGATTTAAGAATGAGAGGATATCATGAGACAGCAATCTCCACCTACGGCCAAACTACCTTGAAAGCGCCCGATCCCGTCAGATCTCGGAAGCTAAGCAGGGTGAGGCTTGATTAGTACTGGGTTGGGAGACTGCCTGGGAATACCAGGTGCTGTGGGTGTTTTTATTTTTTGCTTCCCTAATGAAAATATACATGGCATTCCTTGCAGCAAATGAAAATGTTTCATTTTTTACTACTTTTTTCCCGCAGTGGCAAAGAAATATATCGTTTTTTCCTCTGAAAGTTCAACACAATGCAACCTTCCAAAATAGAATTCTGACATCAAGAATTCCGTCTATAGTACATTTGAGTGCACCTGTCATTTTCTCAGTCTCTGTGTATGCATGGAGCAAGATATAGGCTCATGGATTTAAGAATGAGAGGATATCATGAGACAGCAATCTCCACCTACGGCCATACTACCTTGACAGCGCCCGATCCCGTCAGATCTCGGAAGCTAAGCAGGGTGAGGCTTGATTAGTACTGGGTTGGGAGACTGCCTGGGAATACCAGGTGCTGTAGGGGTTTTTATTTTTCGCTTCCCTAATGAAAATATACATGGCATTCCTCGCAGCAAATGAAAATGTTTCATTTTTTACTACTTTTTTCCCGCAGTGGCAAAGAAATCTATCGTTTTTTCCTCTGAAAGTTCAACACAATGCAACCTTCCAAAATAGAATTCTGACATCAAGAATTCCGTCTATAGTACATTTGAGTGCACCTGTCATTTTCTCAGTCTCTGTGTATGCATGGAGCAAGATATAGGCTCATGGATTTAAGAATGAGAGGATATCATGAGACAGCAATCTCCACCTACGGCCATACTACCTTGACAGCGCCCGATCCCGTCAGATCTCGGAAGCTAAGCAGGGTGAGGCTTGATTAGTACTGGGTTGGGAGACTGCCTGGGAATACCAGGTGCTGTAGGGGTTTTTATTTTTCGCTTCCCTAATGAAAATATACATGGCATTCCTCGCAGCAAATGAAAATGTTTCATTTCTTGCTACTTTTTTCCCGCAGTGGCAAAGAAATATATCGTTTTTTCCTCTGAAAGTTCAACACAATGCAACCTTCCAAAATAGAATTCTGACATCAAGAATTCCGTCTATAGTACATTTGAGTGCACCTGTCATTTTCTCAGTCTCTGTGTATGCATGGAGCAAGATATAGGCTCATGGATTTAAGAATGAGAGGATATCATGAGACAGCAATCTCCACCTACGGCCATACTACCTTGAAAGCGCCCGATCCCGTCAGATCTCGGAAGCTAAGCAGGGTGAGGCTTGATTAGTACTGGGTTGGGAGACTGCCTGGGAATACCAGGTGCTGTGGGTGTTTTTATTTTTTGCTTCCCTAATGAAAATATACATGGCATTCCTTGCAGCAAATGAAAATGTTTCATTTTTTACTACTTTTTTCCCGCAGTGGCAAAGAAATATATCGTTTTTTCCTCTGAAAGTTCAACACAATGCAACCTTCCAAAATAGAATTCTGACATCAAGAATTCCGTCTATAGTACATTTGAGTGCACCTGTCATTTTCTCAGTCTCTGTGTATGCATGGAGCAAGATATAGGCTCATGGATTTAAGAATGAGAGGATATCATGAGACAGCAATCTCCACCTACGGCCATACTACCTTGACAGCGCCCGATCCCGTCAGATCTCGGAAGCTAAGCAGGGTGAGGCTTGATTAGTACTGGGTTGGGAGACTGCCTGGGAATACCAGGTGCTGTAGGGGTTTTTATTTTTCGCTTCCCTAATGAAAATATACATGGCATTCCTCGCAGCAAATGAAAATGTTTCATTTTTTACTACTTTTTTCCCGCAGTGGCAAAGAAATCTATCGTTTTTTCCTCTGAAAGTTCAACACAATGCAACCTTCCAAAATAGAATTCTGACATCAAGAATTCCGTCTATAGTACATTTGAGTGCACCTGTCATTTTCTCAGTCTCTGTGTATGCATGGAGCAAGATATAGGCTCATGGATTTAAGAATGAGAGGATATCATGAGACAGCAATCTCCACCTACGGCCATACTACCTTGACAGCGCCCGATCCCGTCAGATCTCGGAAGCTAAGCAGGGTGAGGCTTGATTAGTACTGGGTTGGGAGACTGCCTGGGAATACCAGGTGCTGTAGGGGTTTTTATTTTTCGCTTCCCTAATGAAAATATACATGGCATTCCTCGCAGCAAATGAAAATGTTTCATTTCTTGCTACTTTTTTCCCGCAGTGGCAAAGAAATATATCGTTTTTTCCTCTGAAAGTTCAACACAATGCAACCTTCCAAAATAGAATTCTGACATCAAGAATTCCGTCTATAGTACATTTGAGTGCACCTGTCATTTTCTCAGTCTCTGTGTATGCATGGAGCAAGATATAGGCTCATGGATTTAAGAATGAGAGGATATCATGAGACAGCAATCTCCACCTACGGCCATACTACCTTGAAAGCGCCCGATCCCGTCAGATCTCGGAAGCTAAGCAGGGTGAGGCTTGATTAGTACTGGGTTGGGAGACTGC
This sequence comes from Ascaphus truei, assembly GCF_040206685.1. NCBI lineage: Eukaryota > Metazoa > Chordata > Amphibia > Anura > Ascaphidae > Ascaphus > Ascaphus truei. The sequence continues at coordinate 122,010 of NW_027455772.1, forward strand.
CTGGGAATACCAGGTGCTGTGGGTGTTTTTATTTTTTGCTTCCCTAATGAAAATATACATGGCATTCCTTGCAGCAAATGAAAATGTTTCATTTTTTACTACTTTTTTCCCGCAGTGGCAAAGAAATATATCGTTTTTTCCTCTGAAAGTTCAACACAATGCAACCTTCCAAAATAGAATTCTGACATCAAGAATTCCGTCTATAGTACATTTGAGTGCACCTGTCATTTTCTCAGTCTCTGTGTATGCATGGAGCAAGATATAGGCTCATGGATTTAAGAATGAGAGGATATCATGAGACAGCAATCTCCACCTACGGCCATACTACCTTGACAGCGCCCGATCCCGTCAGATCTCGGAAGCTAAGCAGGGTGAGGCTTGATTAGTACTGGGTTGGGAGACTGCCTGGGAATACCAGGTGCTGTAGGGGTTTTTATTTTTCGCTTCCCTAATGAAAATATACATGGCATTCCTCGCAGCAAATGAAAATGTTTCATTTTTTACTACTTTTTTCCCGCAGTGGCAAAGAAATCTATCGTTTTTTCCTCTGAAAGTTCAACACAATGCAACCTTCCAAAATAGAATTCTGACATCAAGAATTCCGTCTATAGTACATTTGAGTGCACCTGTCATTTTCTCAGTCTCTGTGTATGCATGGAGCAAGATATAGGCTCATGGATTTAAGAATGAGAGGATATCATGAGACAGCAATCTCCACCTACGGCCATACTACCTTGACAGCGCCCGATCCCGTCAGATCTCGGAAGCTAAGCAGGGTGAGGCTTGATTAGTACTGGGTTGGGAGACTGCCTGGGAATACCAGGTGCTGTAGGGGTTTTTATTTTTCGCTTCCCTAATGAAAATATACATGGCATTCCTCGCAGCAAATGAAAATGTTTCATTTCTTGCTACTTTTTTCCCGCAGTGGCAAAGAAATATATCGTTTTTTCCTCTGAAAGTTCAACACAATGCAACCTTCCAAAATAGAATTCTGACATCAAGAATTCCGTCTATAGTACATTTGAGTGCACCTGTCATTTTCTCAGTCTCTGTGTATGCATGGAGCAAGATATAGGCTCATGGATTTAAGAATGAGAGGATATCATGAGACAGCAATCTCCACCTACGGCCATACTACCTTGAAAGCGCCCGATCCCGTCAGATCTCGGAAGCTAAGCAGGGTGAGGCTTGATTAGTACTGGGTTGGGAGACTGCCTGGGAATACCAGGTGCTGTGGGTGTTTTTATTTTTTGCTTCCCTAATGAAAATATACATGGCATTCCTTGCAGCAAATGAAAATGTTTCATTTTTTACTACTTTTTTCCCGCAGTGGCAAAGAAATATATCGTTTTTTCCTCTGAAAGTTCAACACAATGCAACCTTCCAAAATAGAATTCTGACATCAAGAATTCCGTCTATAGTACATTTGAGTGCACCTGTCATTTTCTCAGTCTCTGTGTATGCATGGAGCAAAATATAGGCTCATGGATTTAAGAATGAGAGGATATCATGAGACAGCAATCTCCACCTACGGCCATACTACCTTGACAGCGCCCGATCCCGTCAGATCTCGGAAGCTAAGCAGGGTGAGGCTTGATTAGTACTGGGTTGGGAGACTGCCTGGGAATACCAGGTGCTGTAGGGGTTTTTATTTTTCGCTTCCCTAATGAAAATATACATGGCATTCCTCGCAGCAAATGAAAATGTTTCATTTTTTACTACTTTTTTCCCGCAGTGGCAAAGAAATCTATCGTTTTTTCCTCTGAAAGTTCAACACAATGCAACCTTCCAAAATAGAATTCTGACATCAAGAATTCCGTCTATAGTACATTTGAGTGCACCTGTCATTTTCTCAGTCTCTGTGTATGCATGGAGCAAGATATAGGCTCATGGATTTAAGAATGAGAGGATATCATGAGACAGCAATCTCCACCTACGGCCATACTACCTTGACAGCGCCCGATCCCGTCAGATCTCGGAAGCTAAGCAGGGTGAGGCTTGATTAGTACTGGGTTGGGAGACTGCCTGGGAATACCAGGTGCTGTAGGGGTTTTTATTTTTCGCTTCCCTAATGAAAATATACATGGCATTCCTCGCAGCAAATGAAAATGTTTCATTTCTTGCTACTTTTTTCCCGCAGTGGCAAAGAAATATATCGTTTTTTCCTCTGAAAGTTCAACACAATGCAACCTTCCAAAATAGAATTCTGACATCAAGAATTCCGTCTATAGTACATTTGAGTGCACCTGTCATTTTCTCAGTCTCTGTGTATGCATGGAGCAAGATATAGGCTCATGGATTTAAGAATGAGAGGATATCATGAGACAGCAATCTCCACCTACGGCCATACTACCTTGAAAGCGCCCGATCCCGTCAGATCTCGGAAGCTAAGCAGGGTGAGGCTTGATTAGTACTGGGTTGGGAGACTGCCTGGGAATACCAGGTGCTGTGGGTGTTTTTATTTTTTGCTTCCCTAATGAAAATATACATGGCATTCCTTGCAGCAAATGAAAATGTTTCATTTTTTACTACTTTTTTCCCGCAGTGGCAAAGAAATATATCGTTTTTTCCTCTGAAAGTTCAACACAATGCAACCTTCCAAAATAGAATTCTGACATCAAGAATTCCGTCTATAGTACATTTGAGTGCACCTGTCATTTTCTCAGTCTCTGTGTATGCATGGAGCAAGATATAGGCTCATGGATTTAAGAATGAGAGGATATCATGAGACAGCAATCTCCACCTACGGCCATACTACCTTGACAGCGCCCGATCCCGTCAGATCTCGGAAGCTAAGCAGGGTGAGGCTTGATTAGTACTGGGTTGGGAGACTGCCTGGGAATACCAGGTGCTGTAGGGGTTTTTATTTTTCGCTTCCCTAATGAAAATATACATGGCATTCCTCGCAGCAAATGAAAATGTTTCATTTCTTGCTACTTTTTTCCCGCAGTGGCAAAGAAATATATCGTTTTTTCCTCTGAAAGTTCAACACAATGCAACCTTCCAAAATAGAATTCTGACATCAAGAATTCCGTCTATAGTACATTTGAGTGCACCTGTCATTTTCTCAGTCTCTGTGTATGCATGGAGCAAGATATAGGCTCATGGATTTAAGAATGAGAGGATATCATGAGACAGCAATCTCCACCTACGGCCATACTACCTTGAAAGCGCCCGATCCCGTCAGATCTCGGAAGCTAAGCAGGGTGAGGCTTGATTAGTACTGGGTTGGGAGACTGCCTGGGAATACCAGGTGCTGTGGGTGTTATTATTTTTTGCTTCCCTAATGAAAATATACATGGCATTCCTTGCAGCAAATGAAAATGTTTCATTTTTTACTACTTTTTTCCCGCAGTGGCAAAGAAATATATCGTTTTTTCCTCTGAAAGTTCAACACAATGCAACCTTCCAAAATAGAATTCTGACATCAAGAATTCCGTCTATAGTACATTTGAGTGCACCTGTCATTTTCTCAGTCTCTGTGTATGCATGGAGCAAGATATAGGCTCATGAATTTAAGAATGAGAGGATATCATGAGACAGCAATCTCCACCTACGGCCATACTACCTTGAAAGCGCCCGATCCCGTCAGATCTCGGAAGCTAAGCAGGGTGAGGCTTGATTAGTACTGGGTTGGGAGACTGCCTGGGAATACCAGGTGCTGTGGGTGTTTTTATTTTTTGCTTCCCTAATGAAAATATACATGGCATTCCTTGCAGCAAATGAAAATGTTTCATTTTTTACTACTTTTTTCCCGCAGTGGCAAAGAAATATATCGTTTTTTCCTCAGAAAGTTCAACACAATGCAACCTTCCAAAATAGAATTCTGACATCAAGAATTCCGTCTATAGTACATTTGAGTGCACCTGTCATTTTCTCAGTCTCTGTGTATGCATGGAGCAAGATATAGGCTCATGGATTTAAGAATGAGAGGATATCATGAGACAGCAATCTCCACCTACGGCCATACTACCTTGAAAGCGCCCGATCCCGTCAGATCTCGGAAGCTAAGCAGGGTGAGGCTTGATTAGTACTGGGTTGGGAGACTGCCTGGGAATACCAGGTGCTGTGGGTGTTTTTATTTTTTGCTTCCCTAATGAAAATATACATGGCATTCCTTGCAGCAAATGAAAATGTTTCATTTTTTACTACTTTTTTCCCGCAGTGGCAAAGAAATATATCGTTTTTTCCTCTGAAAGTTCAACACAATGCAACCTTCCAAAATAGAATTCTGACATCAAGAATTCCGTCTATAGTACATTTGAGTGCACCTGTCATTTTCTCAGTCTCTGTGTATGCATGGAGCAAGATATAGGCTCATGGATTTAAGAATGAGAGGATATCATGAGACAGCAATCTCCACCTACGGCCATACTACCTTGACAGCGCCCGATCCCGTCAGATCTCGGAAGCTAAGCAGGGTGAGGCTTGATTAGTACTGGGTTGGGAGACTGCCTGGGAATACCAGGTGCTGTAGGGGTTTTTATTTTTCGCTTCCCTAATGAAAATATACATGGCATTCCTCGCAGCAAATGAAAATGTTTCATTTTTTACTACTTTTTTCCCGCAGTGGCAAAGAAATCTATCGTTTTTTCCTCTGAAAGTTCAACACAATGCAACCTTCCAAAATAGAATTCTGACATCAAGAATTCCGTCTATAGTACATTTGAGTGCACCTGTCATTTTCTCAGTCTCTGTGTATGCATGGAGCAAGATATAGGCTCATGGATTTAAGAATGAGAGGATATCATGAGACAGCAATCTCCACCTACGGCCATACTACCTTGAAAGAGCCCGATCCCGTCAGATCTCGGAAGCTAAGCAGGGTGAGGCTTGATTAGTACTGGGTTGGGAGACTGCCTGGGAATACCAGGTGCTGTGGGTGTTTTTATTTTTTGCTTCCCTAATGAAAATATACATGGCATTCCTTGCAGCAAATGAAAATGTTTCATTTTTTACTACTTTTTTCCCGCAGTGGCAAAGAAATATATCGTTTTTTCCTCTGAAAGTTCAACACAATGCAACCTTCCAAAATAGAATTCTGACATCAAGAATTCCGTCTATAGTACATTTGAGTGCACCTGTCATTTTCTCAGTCTCTGTGTATGCATGGAGCAAGATATAGGCTCATGGATTTAAGAATGAGAGGATATCATGAGACAGCAATCTCCACCTACGGCCATACTACCTTGACAGCGCCCGATCCCGTCAGATCTCGGAAGCTAAGCAGGGTGAGGCTTGATTAGTACTGGGTTGGGAGACTGCCTGGGAATACCAGGTGCTGTAGGGGTTTTTATTTTTCGCTTCCCTAATGAAAATATACATGGCATTCCTCGCAGCAAATGAAAATGTTTCATTTCTTGCTACTTTTTTCCCGCAGTGGCAAAGAAATATATCGTTTTTTCCTCTGAAAGTTCAACACAATGCAACCTTCCAAAATAGAATTCTGACATCAAGAATTCCGTCTATAGTACATTTGAGTGCACCTGTCATTTTCTCAGTCTCTGTGTATGCATGGAGCAAGATATAGGCTCATGGATTTAAGAATGAGAGGATATCATGAGACAGCAATCTCCACCTACGGCCATACTACCTTGAAAGCGCCCGATCCCGTCAGATCTCGGAAGCTAAGCAGGGTGAGGCTTGATTAGTACTGGGTTGGGAGACTGCCTGGGAATACCAGGTGCTGTGGGTGTTATTATTTTTTGCTTCCCTAATGAAAATATACATGGCATTCCTTGCAGCAAATGAAAATGTTTCATTTTTTACTACTTTTTTCCCGCAGTGGCAAAGAAATATATCGTTTTTTCCTCTGAAAGTTCAACACAATGCAACCTTCCAAAATAGAATTCTGACATCAAGAATTCCGTCTATAGTACATTTGAGTGCACCTGTCATTTTCTCAGTCTCTGTGTATGCATGGAGCAAGATATAGGCTCATGGATTTAAGAATGAGAGGATATCATGAGACAGCAATCTCCACCTACGGCCATACTACCTTGAAAGCGCCCGATCCCGTCAGATCTCGGAAGCTAAGCAGGGTGAGGCTTGATTAGTACTGGGTTGGGAGACTGCCTGGGAATACCAGGTGCTGTGGGTGTTTTTATTTTTTGCTTCCCTAATGAAAATATACATGGCATTCCTTGCAGCAAATGAAAATGTTTCATTTTTTACTACTTTTTTCCCGCAGTGGCAAAGAAATATATCGTTTTTTCCTCAGAAAGTTCAACACAATGCAACCTTCCAAAATAGAATTCTGACATCAAGAATTCCGTCTATAGTACATTTGAGTGCACCTGTCATTTTCTCAGTCTCTGTGTATGCATGGAGCAAGATATAGGCTCATGGATTTAAGAATGAGAGGATATCATGAGACAGCAATCTCCACCTACGGCCATACTACCTTGACAGCGCCCGATCCCGTCAGATCTCGGAAGCTAAGCAGGGTGAGGCTTGATTAGTACTGGGTTGGGAGACTGCCTGGGAATACCAGGTGCTGTGGGTGTTTTTATTTTTCGCTTCCCTAATGAAAATATACATGGCATTCCTTGCAGCAAATGAAAATGTTTCATTTTTTACTACTTTTTTCCCGCAGTGGCAAAGAAATATATCGTTTTTTCCTCAGAAAGTTCAACACAATGCAACCTTCCAAAATAGAATTCTGACATCAAGAATTCCGTCTATAGTACATTTGAGTGCACCTGTCATTTTCTCAGTCTCTGTGTATGCATGGAGCAAGATATAGGCTCATGGATTTAAGAATGAGAGGATATCATGAGACAGCAATCTCCACCTACGGCCATACTACCTTGACAGCGCCCGATCCTGTCAGATCTCGGAAGCTAAGCAGGGTGAGGCTTGATTAGTACTGGGTTGGGAGACTGCCTGGGAATACCAGGTGCTGTAGGGGTTTTTATTTTTCGCTTCCCTAATGAAAATATACATGGCATTCCTCGCAGCAAATGAAAATGTTTCATTTCTTGCTACTTTTTTCCCGCAGTGGCAAAGAAATCTATCGTTTTTTCCTCTGAAAGTTCAACACAATGCAACCTTCCAAAATAGAATTCTGACATCAAGAATTCCGTCTATAGTACATTTGAGTGCACCTGTCATTTTCTCAGTCTCTGTGTATGCATGGAGCAAGATATAGGCTCATGGATTTAAGAATGAGAGGATATCATGAGACAGCAATCTCCACCTACGGCCATACTACCTTGAAAGCGCCCGATCCCGTCAGATCTCGGAAGCTAAGCAGGGTGAGGCTTGATTAGTACTGGGTTGGGAGACTGCCTGGGAATACCAGGTGCTGTGGGTGTTTTTATTTTTTGCTTCCCTAATGAAAATATACATGGCATTCCTTGCAGCAAATGAAAATGTTTCATTTTTTACTACTTTTTTCCCGCAGTGGCAAAGAAATATATCGTTTTTTCCTCAGAAAGTTCAACACAATGCAACCTTCCAAAATAGAATTCTGACATCAAGAATTCCGTCTATAGTACATTTGAGTGCACCTGTCATTTTCTCAGTCTCTGTGTATGCATGGAGCAAGATATAGGCTCATGGATTTAAGAATGAGAGGATATCATGAGACAGCAATCTCCACCTACGGCCATACTACCTTGAAAGCGCCCGATCCCGTCAGATCTCGGAAGCTAAGCAGGGTGAGGCTTGATTAGTACTGGGTTGGGAGACTGCCTGGGAATACCAGGTGCTGTAGGGGTTTTTATTTTTCGCTTCCCTAATGAAAATATACATGGCATTCCTCGCAGCAAATGAAAATGTTTCATTTCTTGCTACTTTTTTCCCGCAGTGGCAAAGAAATCTATCGTTTTTTCCTCTGAAAGTTCAACACAATGCAACCTTCCAAAATAGAATTCTGACATCAAGAATTCCGTCTATAGTACATTTGAGTGCACCTGTCATTTTCTCAGTCTCTGTGTATGCATGGAGCAAGATATAGGCTCATGGATTTAAGAATGAGAGGATATCATGAGACAGCAATCTCCACCTACGGCCATACTACCTTGAAAGCGCCCGATCCCGTCAGATCTCGGAAGCTAAGCAGGGTGAGGCTTGATTAGTACTGGGTTGGGAGACTGCCTGGGAATACCAGGTGCTGTGGGTGTTTTTATTTTTTGCTTCCCTAATGAAAATATACATGGCATTCCTTGCAGCAAATGAAAATGTTTCATTTTTTACTACTTTTTTCCCGCAGTGGCAAAGAAATATATCGTTTTTTCCTCAGAAAGTTCAACACAATGCAACCTTCCAAAATAGAATTCTGACATCAAGAATTCCGTCTATAGTACATTTGAGTGCACCTGTCATTTTCTCAGTCTCTGTGTATGCATGGAGCAAGATATAGGCTCATGGATTTAAGAATGAGAGGATATCATGAGACAGCAATCTCCACCTACGGCCATACTACCTTGACAGCGCCCGATCCCGTCAGATCTCGGAAGCTAAGCAGGGTGAGGCTTGATTAGTACTGGGTTGGGAGACTGCCTGGGAATACCAGGTGCTGTAGGGGTTTTTATTTTTCGCTTCCCTAATGAAAATATACATGGCATTCCTCGCAGCAAATGAAAATGTTTCATTTCTTGCTACTTTTTTCCCGCAGTGGCAAAGAAATATATCGTTTTTTCCTCTGAAAGTTCAACACAATGCAACCTTCCAAAATAGAATTCTGACATCAAGAATTCCGTCTATAGTACATTTGAGTGCACCTGTCATTTTCTCAGTCTCTGTGTATGCATGGAGCAAGATATAGGCTCATGGATTTAAGAATGAGAGGATATCATGAGACAGCAATCTCCACCTACGGCCATACTACCTTGAAAGCGCCCGATCCCGTCAGATCTCGGAAGCTAAGCAGGGTGAGGCTTGATTAGTACTGGGTTGGGAGACTGCCTGGGAATACCAGGTGCTGTGGGTGTTTTTATTTTTTGCTTCCCTAATGAAAATATACATGGCATTCCTTGCAGCAAATGAAAATGTTTCATTTTTTACTACTTTTTTCCCGCAGTGGCAAAGAAATATATCGTTTTTTCCTCAGAAAGTTCAACACAATGCAACCTTCCAAAATAGAATTCTGACATCAAGAATTCCGTCTATAGTACATTTGAGTGCACCTGTCATTTTCTCAGTCTCTGTGTATGCATGGAGCAAGATATAGGCTCATGGATTTAAGAATGAGAGGATATCATGAGACAGCAATCTCCACCTACGGCCATACTACCTTGAAAGCGCCCGATCCCGTCAGATCTCGGAAGCTAAGCAGGGTGAGGCTTGATTAGTACTGGGTTGGGAGACTGCCTGGGAATACCAGGTGCTGTGGGTGTTTTTATTTTTTGCTTCCCTAATGAAAATATACATGGCATTCCTTGCAGCAAATGAAAATGTTTCATTTTTTACTACTTTTTTCCCGCAGTGGCAAAGAAATATATCGTTTTTTCCTCAGAAAGTTCAACACAATGCAACCTTCCAAAATAGAATTCTGACATCAAGAATTCCGTCTATAGTACATTTGAGTGCACCTGTCATTTTCTCAGTCTCTGTGTATGCATGGAGCAAGATATAGGCTCATGGATTTAAGAATGAGAGGATATCATGAGACAGCAATCTCCACCTACGGCCATACTACCTTGACAGCGCCCGATCCCGTCAGATCTCGGAAGCTAAGCAGGGTGAGGCTTGATTAGTACTGGGTTGGGAGACTGCCTGGGAATACCAGGTGCTGTAGGGGTTTTTATTTTTCGCTTCCCTAATGAAAATATACATGGCATTCCTCGCAGCAAATGAAAATGTTTCATTTCTTGCTACTTTTTTCCCGCAGTGGCAAAGAAATCTATCGTTTTTTCCTCTGAAAGTTCAACACAATGCAACCTTCCAAAATAGAATTCTGACATCAAGAATTCCGTCTATAGTACATTTGAGTGCACCTGTCATTTTCTCAGTCTCTGTGTATGCATGGAGCAAGATATAGGCTCATGGATTTAAGAATGAGAGGATATCATGAGACAGCAATCTCCACCTACGGCCATACTACCTTGAAAGCGCCCGATCCCGTCAGATCTCGGAAGCTAAGCAGGGTGAGGCTTGATTAGTACTGGGTTGGGAGACTGCCTGGGAATACCAGGTGCTGTGGGTGTTTTTATTTTTTGCTTCCCTAATGAAAATATACATGGCATTCCTTGCAGCAAATGAAAATGTTTCATTTTTTACTACTTTTTTCCCGCAGTGGCAAAGAAATATATCGTTTTTTCCTCAGAAAGTTCAACACAATGCAACCTTCCAAAATAGAATTCTGACATCAAGAATTCCGTCTATAGTACATTTGAGTGCACCTGTCATTTTCTCAGTCTCTGTGTATGCATGGAGCAAGATATAGGCTCATGGATTTAAGAATGAGAGGATATCATGAGACAGCAATCTCCACCTACGGCCATACTACCTTGAAAGCGCCCGATCCCGTCAGATCTCGGAAGCTAAGCAGGGTGAGGCTTGATTAGTACTGGGTTGGGAGACTGCCTGGGAATACCAGGTGCTGTAGGGGTTTTTATTTTTCGCTTCCCTAATGAAAATATACATGGCATTCCTCGCAGCAAATGAAAATGTTTCATTTCTTGCTACTTTTTTCCCGGAGTGGCAAAGAAATATATTGTTTTTTCCTCTGAAAGTTCAACACAATGCAACCTTCCAAAATAGAATTCTGACATCAAGAATTCCGTCTATAGTATATTTGAGTGCACCTGTCATTTTCTCAGTCTCTGATTTAATTTCTCCATTTAAGGTAATTCTTCAAGAATGTATTTTTTTAACGGTCACAATAATACACTTATGCCTCCCATGTCATTTAGAAATATATCATACAGGCCTCAGAACACTCAGCATGTTATATGGTGAGCTTGTGGCTCACAGAGTTGGGGTGTGCAGTGTTCAAGCTGATACTTGGAAGAGATAGTGAGTTCAAATCCAAACAGGAGGAGGTTGAATATAGGCACCTCTGAAATTTTTTACTACTTTTTTCCCGCAGTGGCAAAGAAATCTATCGTTTTTTCCTCTGAAAGTTCAACACAATGCAACCTTCCAAAATAGAATTCTGACATCAAGAATTCCGTCTATAGTACATTTGAGTGCACCTGTCATTTTCTCAGTCTCTGTGTATGCATGGAGCAAGATATAGGCTCATGGATTTAAGAATGAGAGGATATCATGAGACAGCAATCTCCACCTACGGCCATACTACCTTGAAAGCGCCCGATCCCGTCAGATCTCGGAAGCTAAGCAGGGTGAGGCTTGATTAGTACTGGGTTGGGAGACTGCCTGGGAATACCAGGTGCTGTGGGTGTTTTTATTTTTTGCTTCCCTAATGAAAATATACATGGCATTCCTTGCAGCAAATGAAAATGTTTCATTTTTTACTACTTTTTTCCCGCAGTGGCAAAGAAATATATCGTTTTTTCCTCAGAAAGTTCAACACAATGCAACCTTCCAAAATAGAATTCTGACATCAAGAATTCCGTCTATAGTACATTTGAGTGCACCTGTCATTTTCTCAGTCTCTGTGTATGCATGGAGCAAGATATAGGCTCATGGATTTAAGAATGAGAGGATATCATGAGACAGCAATCTCCACCTACGGCCATACTACCTTGACAGCGCCCGATCCCGTCAGATCTCGGAAGCTAAGCAGGGTGAGGCTTGATTAGTACTGGGTTGGGAGACTGCCTGGGAATACCAGGTGCTGTAGGGGTTTTTATTTTTCGCTTCCCTAATGAAAATATACATGGCATTCCTCGCAGCAAATGAAAATGTTTCATTTCTTGCTACTTTTTTCCCGCAGTGGCAAAGAAATATATCGTTTTTTCCTCTGAAAGTTCAACACAATGCAACCTTCCAAAATAGAATTCTGACATCAAGAATTCCGTCTATAGTACATTTGAGTGCACCTGTCATTTTCTCAGTCTCTGTGTATGCATGGAGCAAGATATAGGCTCATGGATTTAAGAATGAGAGGATATCATGAGACAGCAATCTCCACCTACGGCCATACTACCTTGAAAGCGCCCGATCCCGTCAGATCTCGGAAGCTAAGCAGGGTGAGGCTTGATTAGTACTGGGATGGGAGACTGCCTGGGAATACCAGGTGCTGTGGGTGTTTTTATTTTTTGCTTCCCTAATGAAAATATACATGGCATTCCTTGCAGCAAATGAAAATGTTTCATTTTTTACTACTTTTTTCCCGCAGTGGCAAAGAAATATATCGTTTTTTCCTCAGAAAGTTCAACACAATGCAACCTTCCAAAATAGAATTCTGACATCAAGAATTCCGTCTATAGTACATTTGAGTGCACCTGTCATTTTCTCAGTCTCTGTGTATGCATGGAGCAAGATATAGGCTCATGGATTTAAGAATGAGAGGATATCATGAGACAGCAATCTCCACCTACGGCCATACTACCTTGAAAGCGCCCGATCCCGTCAGATCTCGGAAGCTAAGCAGGGTGAGGCTTGATTAGTACTGGGTTGGGAGACTGCCTGGGAATACCAGGTGCTGTGGGTGTTTTTATTTTTTGCTTCCCTAATGAAAATATACATGGCATTCCTTGCAGCAAATGAAAATGTTTCATTTTTTACTACTTTTTTCCCGCAGTGGCAAAGAAATATATCGTTTTTTCCTCAGAAAGTTCAACACAATGCAACCTTCCAAAATAGAATTCTGACATCAAGAATTCCGTCTATAGTACATTTGAGTGCACCTGTCATTTTCTCAGTCTCTGTGTATGCATGGAGCAAGATATAGGCTCATGGATTTAAGAATGAGAGGATATCATGAGACAGCAATCTCCACCTACGGCCATACTACCTTGACAGCGCCCGATCCCGTCAGATCTCGGAAGCTAAGCAGGGTGAGGCTTGATTAGTACTGGGTTGGGAGACTGCCTGGGAATACCAGGTGCTGTAGGGGTTTTTATTTTTCGCTTCCCTAATGAAAATATACATGGCATTCCTCGCAGCAAATGAAAATGTTTCATTTCTTGCTACTTTTTTCCCGCAGTGGCAAAGAAATATATCGTTTTTTCCTCTGAAAGTTCAACACAATGCAACCTTCCAAAATAGAATTCTGACATCAAGAATTCCGTCTATAGTACATTTGAGTGCACCTGTCATTTTCTCAGTCTCTGTGTATGCATGGAGCAAGATATAGGCTCATGGATTTAAGAATGAGAGGATATCATGAGACAGCAATCTCCACCTACGGCCATACTACCTTGAAAGCGCCCGATCCCGTCAGATCTCGGAAGCTAAGCAGGGTGAGGCTTGATTAGTACTGGGTTGGGAGACTGCCTGGGAATACCAGGTGCTGTGGGTGTTTTTATTTTTTGCTTCCCTAATGAAAATATACATGGCATTCCTTGCAGCAAATGAAAATGTTTCATTTTTTACTACTTTTTTCCCGCAGTGGCAAAGAAATATATCGTTTTTTCCTCAGAAAGTTCAACACAATGCAACCTTCCAAAATAGAATTCTGACATCAAGAATTCCGTCTATAGTACATTTGAGTGCACCTGTCATTTTCTCAGTCTCTGTGTATGCATGGAGCAAGATATAGGCTCATGGATTTAAGAATGAGAGGATATCATGAGACAGCAATCTCCACCTACGGCCATACTACCTTGACAGCGCCCGATCCTGTCAGATCTCGGAAGCTAAGCAGGGTGAGGCTTGATTAGTACTGGGTTGGGAGACTGCCTGGGAATACCAGGTGCTGTAGGGGTTTTTATTTTTCGCTTCCCTAATGAAAATATACATGGCATTCCTCGCAGCAAATGAAAATGTTTCATTTCTTGCTACTTTTTTCCCGCAGTGGCAAAGAAATCTATCGTTTTTTCCTCTGAAAGTTCAACACAATGCAACCTTCCAAAATAGAATTCTGACATCAAGAATTCCGTCTATAGTACATTTGAGTGCACCTGTCATTTTCTCAGTCTCTGTGTATGCATGGAGCAAGATATAGGCTCATGGATTTAAGAATGAGAGGATATCATGAGACAGCAATCTCCACCTACGGCCATACTACCTTGAAAGCGCCCGATCCCGTCAGATCTCGGAAGCTAAGCAGGGTGAGGCTTGATTAGTACTGGGTTGGGAGACTGCCTGGGAATACCAGGTGCTGTGGGTGTTTTTATTTTTTGCTTCCCTAATGAAAATATACATGGCATTCCTTGCAGCAAATGAAAATGTTTCATTTTTTACTACTTTTTTCCCGCAGTGGCAAAGAAATATATCGTTTTTTCCTCAGAAAGTTCAACACAATGCAACCTTCCAAAATAGAATTCTGACATCAAGAATTCCGTCTATAGTACATTTGAGTGCACCTGTCATTTTCTCAGTCTCTGTGTATGCATGGAGCAAGATATAGGCTCATGGATTTAAGAATGAGAGGATATCATGAGACAGCAATCTCCACCTACGGCCATACTACCTTGAAAGCGCCCGATCCCGTCAGATCTCGGAAGCTAAGCAGGGTGAGGCTTGATTAGTACTGGGTTGGGAGACTGCCTGGGAATACCAGGTGCTGTAGGGGTTTTTATTTTTCGCTTCCCTAATGAAAATATACATGGCATTCCTCGCAGCAAATGAAAATGTTTCATTTCTTGCTACTTTTTTCCCGCAGTGGCAAAGAAATCTATCGTTTTTTCCTCTGAAAGTTCAACACAATGCAACCTTCCAAAATAGAATTCTGACATCAAGAATTCCGTCTATAGTACATTTGAGTGCACCTGTCATTTTCTCAGTCTCTGTGTATGCATGGAGCAAGATATAGGCTCATGGATTTAAGAATGAGAGGATATCATGAGACAGCAATCTCCACCTACGGCCATACTACCTTGAAAGCGCCCGATCCCGTCAGATCTCGGAAGCTAAGCAGGGTGAGGCTTGATTAGTACTGGGTTGGGAGACTGCCTGGGAATACCAGGTGCTGTGGGTGTTTTTATTTTTTGCTTCCCTAATGAAAATATACATGGCATTCCTTGCAGCAAATGAAAATGTTTCATTTTTTACTACTTTTTTCCCGCAGTGGCAAAGAAATATATCGTTTTTTCCTCAGAAAGTTCAACACAATGCAACCTTCCAAAATAGAATTCTGACATCAAGAATTCCGTCTATAGTACATTTGAGTGCACCTGTCATTTTCTCAGTCTCTGTGTATGCATGGAGCAAGATATAGGCTCATGGATTTAAGAATGAGAGGATATCATGAGACAGCAATCTCCACCTACGGCCATACTACCTTGAAAGCGCCCGATCCCGTCAGATCTCGGAAGCTAAGCAGGGTGAGGCTTGATTAGTACTGGGTTGGGAGACTGCCTGGGAATACCAGGTGCTGTAGGGGTTTTTATTTTTCGCTTCCCTAATGAAAATATACATGGCATTCCTCGCAGCAAATGAAAATGTTTCATTTCTTGCTACTTTTTTCCCGGAGTGGCAAAGAAATATATTGTTTTTTCCTCTGAAAGTTCAACACAATGCAACCTTCCAAAATAGAATTCTGACATCAAGAATTCCGTCTATAGTATATTTGAGTGCACCTGTCATTTTCTCAGTCTCTGATTTAATTTCTCCATTTAAGGTAATTCTTCAAGAATGTATTTTTTTAACGGTCACAATAATACACTTATGCCTCCCATGTCATTTAGAAATATATCATACAGGCCTCAGAACACTCAGCATGTTATATGGTGAGCTTGTGGCTCACAGAGTTGGGGTGTGCAGTGTTCAAGCTGATTCTTGGAAGAGATAGTGAGTTCAAATCCAAACAGGAGGAGGTTGAACATAGGCACCTCTGAAATTTTTTACTACTTTTTTCCCGCAGTGGCAAAGAAATCTATCGTTTTTTCCTCTGAAAGTTCAACACAATGCAACCTTCCAAAATAGAATTCTGACATCAAGAATTCCGTCTATAGTACATTTGAGTGCACCTGTCATTTTCTCAGTCTCTGTGTATGCATGGAGCAAGATATAGGCTCATGGATTTAAGAATGAGAGGATATCATGAGACAGCAATCTCCAACTACGGCCATACTACCTTGACAGCGCCCGATCCCGTCAGATCTCGGAAGTTAAGCAGGGTGAGGCTTGATTAGTACTGGATTTGGAGACTGCCTGGGAATACCAGGTGCTGTAGGGGTTTTTATTTTTCGCTTCCCTAATGAAAATATACATGGCATTCCTCGCAGCAAATGAAAATGTTTCATTTCTTGCTACTTTTTTCCCGCAGTGGCAAAGAAATATATCGTTTTTTCCTCTGAAAGTTCAACACAATGCAACCTTCCAAAATAGAATTCTGACATCAAGAATTCCGTCTATAGTACATTTGAGTGCACCTGTCATTTTCTCAGTCTCTGTGTATGCATGGAGCAAGATATAGGCTCATGGATTTAAGAATGAGAGGATATCATGAGACAGCAATCTCCACCTACGGCCATACTACCTTGAAAGCGCCCGATCCCGTCAGATCTCGGAAGCTAAGCAGGGTGAGGCTTGATTAGTACTGGGTTGGGAGACTGCCTGGGAATACCAGGTGCTGTGGGTGTTTTTATTTTTTGCTTCCCTAATGAAAATATACATGGCATTCCTTGCAGCAAATGAAAATGTTTCATTTTTTACTACTTTTTTCCCGCAGTGGCAAAGAAATATATCGTTTTTTCCTCAGAAAGTTCAACACAATGCAACCTTCCAAAATAGAATTCTGACATCAAGAATTCCGTCTATAGTACATTTGAGTGCACCTGTCATTTTCTCAGTCTCTGTGTATGCATGGAGCAAGATATAGGCTCATGGATTTAAGAATGAGAGGATATCATGAGACAGCAATCTCCACCTACGGCCATACTACCTTGACAGCGCCCGATCCCGTCAGATCTCGGAAGCTAAGCAGGGTGAGGCTTGATTAGTACTGGGTTGGGAGACTGCCTGGGAATACCAGGTGCTGTAGGGGTTTTTATTTTTCGCTTCCCTAATGAAAATATACATGGCATTCCTCGCAGCAAATGAAAATGTTTCATTTCTTGCTACTTTTTTCCCGCAGTGGCAAAGAAATATATCGTTTTTTCCTCTGAAAGTTCAACACAATGCAACCTTCCAAAATAGAATTCTGACATCAAGAATTCCGTCTATAGTACATTTGAGTGCACCTGTCATTTTCTCAGTCTCTGTGTATGCATGGAGCAAGATATAGGCTCATGGATTTAAGAATGAGAGGATATCATGAGACAGCAATCTCCAACTACGGCCATACTACCTTGACAGCGCCCGATCCCGTCAGATCTCGGAAGTTAAGCAGGGTGAGGCTTGATTAGTACTGGATTTGGAGACTGCCTGGGAATACCAGGTGCTGTAGGGGTTTTTATTTTTCGCTTCCCTAATGAAAATATACATGGCATTCCTCGCAGCAAATGAAAATGTTTCATTTCTTGCTACTTTTTTCCCGCAGTGGCAAAGAAATATATCGTTTTTTCCTCTGAAAGTTCAACACAATGCAACCTTCCAAAATAGAATTCTGACATCAAGAATTCCGTCTATAGTACATTTGAGTGCACCTGTCATTTTCTCAGTCTCTGTGTATGCATGGAGCAAGATATAGGCTCATGGATTTAAGAATGAGAGGATATCATGAGACAGCAATCTCCACCTACGGCCATACTACCTTGAAAGCGCCCGATCCCGTCAGATCTCGGAAGCTAAGCAGGGTGAGGCTTGATTAGTACTGGGTTGGGAGACTGCCTGGGAATACCAGGTGCTGTGGGTGTTTTTATTTTTTGCTTCCCTAATGAAAATATACATGGCATTCCTTGCAGCAAATGAAAATGTTTCATTTTTTACTACTTTTTTCCCGCAGTGGCAAAGAAATATATCGTTTTTTCCTCAGAAAGTTCAACACAATGCAACCTTCCAAAATAGAATTCTGACATCAAGAATTCCGTCTATAGTACATTTGAGTGCACCTGTCATTTTCTCAGTCTCTGTGTATGCATGGAGCAAGATATAGGCTCATGGATTTAAGAATGAGAGGATATCATGAGACAGCAATCTCCACCTACGGCCATACTACCTTGACAGCGCCCGATCCCGTCAGATCTCGGAAGCTAAGCAGGGTGAGGCTTGATTAGTACTGGGTTGGGAGACTGCCTGGGAATACCAGGTGCTGTAGGGGTTTTTATTTTTCGCTTCCCTAATGAAAATATACATGGCATTCCTCGCAGCAAATGAAAATGTTTCATTTCTTGCTACTTTTTTCCCGCAGTGGCAAAGAAATATATCGTTTTTTCCTCAGAAAGTTCAACACAATGCAACCTTCCAAAATAGAATTCTGACATCAAGAATTCCGTCTATAATACATTTGAGTGCACCTGTCATTTTCTCAGTCTCTGTGTATGCATGGAGCAAGATATAGGCTCATGGATTTAAGAATGAGAGGATATCATGAGACAGCAATCTCCACCTACGGCCATACTACCTTGACAGCGCCCGATCCTGTCAGATCTCGGAAGCTAAGCAGGGTGAGGCTTGATTAGTACTGGGTTGGGAGACTGCCTGGGAATACCAGGTGCTGTAGGGGTTTTTATTTTTCGCTTCCCTAATGAAAATATACATGGCATTCCTCGCAGCAAATGAAAATGTTTCATTTCTTGCTACTTTTTTCCCGCAGTGGCAAAGAAATCTATCGTTTTTTCCTCTGAAAGTTCAACACAATGCAACCTTCCAAAATAGAATTCTGACATCAAGAATTCCGTCTATAGTACATTTGAGTGCACCTGTCATTTTCTCAGTCTCTGTGTATGCATGGAGCAAGATATAGGCTCATGGATTTAAGAATGAGAGGATATCATGAGACAGCAATCTCCACCTACGGCCATACTACCTTGAAAGCGCCCGATCCCGTCAGATCTCGGAAGCTAAGCAGGGTGAGGCTTGATTAGTACTGGGTTGGGAGACTGCCTGGGAATACCAGGTGCTGTGGGTGTTTTTATTTTTTGCTTCCCTAATGAAAATATACATGGCATTCCTTGCAGCAAATGAAAATGTTTCATTTTTTACTACTTTTTTCCCGCAGTGGCAAAGAAATATATCGTTTTTTCCTCAGAAAGTTCAACACAATGCAACCTTCCAAAATAGAATTCTGACATCAAGAATTCCGTCTATAGTACATTTGAGTGCACCTGTCATTTTCTCAGTCTCTGTGTATGCATGGAGCAAGATATAGGCTCATGGATTTAAGAATGAGAGGATATCATGAGACAGCAATCTCCACCTACGGCCATACTACCTTGAAAGCGCCCGATCCCGTCAGATCTCGGAAGCTAAGCAGGGTGAGGCTTGATTAGTACTGGGTTGGGAGACTGCCTGGGAATACCAGGTGCTGAAGGGGTTTTTATTTTTCGCTTCCCTAATGAAAATATACATGGCATTCCTCGCAGCAAATGAAAATGTTTCATTTCTTGCTACTTTTTTCCCGCAGTGGCAAAGAAATCTATCGTTTTTTCCTCTGAAAGTTCAACACAATGCAACCTTCCAAAATAGAATTCTGACATCAAGAATTCCGTCTATAGTACATTTGAGTGCACCTGTCATTTTCTCAGTCTCTGTGTATGCATGGAGCAAGATATAGGCTCATGGATTTAAGAATGAGAGGATATCATGAGACAGCAATCTCCACCTACGGCCATACTACCTTGAAAGCGCCCGATCCCGTCAGATCTCGGAAGCTAAGCAGGGTGAGGCTTGATTAGTACTGGGTTGGGAGACTGCCTGGGAATACCAGGTGCTGTGGGTGTTTTTATTTTTTGCTTCCCTAATGAAAATATACATGGCATTCCTTGCAGCAAATGAAAATGTTTCATTTTTTACTACTTTTTTCCCGCAGTGGCAAAGAAATATATCGTTTTTTCCTCAGAAAGTTCAACACAATGCAACCTTCCAAAATAGAATTCTGACATCAAGAATTCCGTCTATAGTACATTTGAGTGCACCTGTCATTTTCTCAGTCTCTGTGTATGCATGGAGCAAGATATAGGCTCATGGATTTAAGAATGAGAGGATATCATGAGACAGCAATCTCCACCTACGGCCATACTACCTTGACAGCGCCCGATCCCGTCAGATCTCGGAAGCTAAGCAGGGTGAGGCTTGATTAGTACTGGGTTGGGAGACTGCCTGGGAATACCAGGTGCTGTAGGGGTTTTTATTTTTCGCTTCCCTAATGAAAATATACATGGCATTCCTCGCAGCAAATGAAAATGTTTCATTTCTTGCTACTTTTTTCCCGCAGTGGCAAAGAAATATATCGTTTTTTCCTCTGAAAGTTCAACACAATGCAACCTTCCAAAATAGAATTCTGACATCAAGAATTCCGTCTATAGTACATTTGAGTGCACCTGTCATTTTCTCAGTCTCTGTGTATGCATGGAGCAAGATATAGGCTCATGGATTTAAGAATGAGAGGATATCATGAGACAGCAATCTCCACCTACGGCCATACTACCTTGAAAGCGCCCGATCCCGTCAGATCTCGGAAGCTAAGCAGGGTGAGGCTTGATTAGTACTGGGTTGGGAGACTGCCTGGGAATACCAGGTGCTGTGGGTGTTTTTATTTTTTGCTTCCCTAATGAAAATATACATGGCATTCCTTGCAGCAAATGAAAATGTTTCATTTTTTACTACTTTTTTCCCGCAGTGGCAAAGAAATATATCGTTTTTTCCTCAGAAAGTTCAACACAATGCAACCTTCCAAAATAGAATTCTGACATCAAGAATTCCGTCTATAGTACATTTGAGTGCACCTGTCATTTTCTCAGTCTCTGTGTATGCATGGAGCAAGATATAGGCTCATGGATTTAAGAATGAGAGGATATCATGAGACAGCAATCTCCACCTACGGCCATACTACCTTGAAAGCGCCCGATCCCGTCAGATCTCGGAAGCTAAGCAGGGTGAGGCTTGATTAGTACTGGGTTGGGAGACTGCCTGGGAATACCAGGTGCTGTGGGTGTTTTTATTTTTTGCTTCCCTAATGAAAATATACATGGCATTCCTTGCAGCAAATGAAAATGTTTCATTTTTTACTACTTTTTTCCCGCAGTGGCAAAGAAATATATCGTTTTTTCCTCAGAAAGTTCAACACAATGCAACCTTCCAAAATAGAATTCTGACATCAAGAATTCCGTCTATAGTACATTTGAGTGCACCTGTCATTTTCTCAGTCTCTGTGTATGCATGGAGCAAGATATAGGCTCATGGATTTAAGAATGAGAGGATATCATGAGACAGCAATCTCCACCTACGGCCATACTACCTTGACAGCGCCCGATCCCGTCAGATCTCGGAAGCTAAGCAGGGTGAGGCTTGATTAGTACTGGGTTGGGAGACTGCCTGGGAATACCAGGTGCTGTAGGGGTTTTTATTTTTCGCTTCCCTAATGAAAATATACATGGCATTCCTCGCAGCAAATGAAAATGTTTCATTTCTTGCTACTTTTTTCCCGCAGTGGCAAAGAAATATATCGTTTTTTCCTCTGAAAGTTCAACACAATGCAACCTTCCAAAATAGAATTCTGACATCAAGAATTCCGTCTATAGTACATTTGAGTGCACCTGTCATTTTCTCAGTCTCTGTGTATGCATGGAGCAAGATATAGGCTCATGGATTTAAGAATGAGAGGATATCATGAGACAGCAATCTCCACCTACGGCCATACTACCTTGAAAGCGCCCGATCCCGTCAGATCTCGGAAGCTAAGCAGGGTGAGGCTTGATTAGTACTGGGTTGGGAGACTGCCTGGGAATACCAGGTGCTGTGGGTGTTTTTATTTTTTGCTTCCCTAATGAAAATATACATGGCATTCCTTGCAGCAAATGAAAATGTTTCATTTTTTACTACTTTTTTCCCGCAGTGGCAAAGAAATATATCGTTTTTTCCTCAGAAAGTTCAACACAATGCAACCTTCCAAAATAGAATTCTGACATCAAGAATTCCGTCTATAGTACATTTGAGTGCACCTGTCATTTTCTCAGTCTCTGTGTATGCATGGAGCAAGATATAGGCTCATGGATTTAAGAATGAGAGGATATCATGAGACAGCAATCTCCACCTACGGCCATACTACCTTGACAGCGCCCGATCCTGTCAGATCTCGGAAGCTAAGCAGGGTGAGGCTTGATTAGTACTGGGTTGGGAGACTGCCTGGGAATACCAGGTGCTGTAGGGGTTTTTATTTTTCGCTTCCCTAATGAAAATATACATGGCATTCCTCGCAGCAAATGAAAATGTTTCATTTCTTGCTACTTTTTTCCCGCAGTGGCAAAGAAATCTATCGTTTTTTCCTCTGAAAGTTCAACACAATGCAACCTTCCAAAATAGAATTCTGACATCAAGAATTCCGTCTATAGTACATTTGAGTGCACCTGTCATTTTCTCAGTCTCTGTGTATGCATGGAGCAAGATATAGGCTCATGGATTTAAGAATGAGAGGATATCATGAGACAGCAATCTCCACCTACGGCCATACTACCTTGAAAGCGCCCGATCCCGTCAGATCTCGGAAGCTAAGCAGGGTGAGGCTTGATTAGTACTGGGTTGGGAGACTGCCTGGGAATACCAGGTGCTGTGGGTGTTTTTATTTTTTGCTTCCCTAATGAAAATATACATGGCATTCCTTGCAGCAAATGAAAATGTTTCATTTTTTACTACTTTTTTCCCGCAGTGGCAAAGAAATATATCGTTTTTTCCTCAGAAAGTTCAACACAATGCAACCTTCCAAAATAGAATTCTGACATCAAGAATTCCGTCTATAGTACATTTGAGTGCACCTGTCATTTTCTCAGTCTCTGTGTATGCATGGAGCAAGATATAGGCTCATGGATTTAAGAATGAGAGGATATCATGAGACAGCAATCTCCACCTACGGCCATACTACCTTGAAAGCGCCCGATCCCGTCAGATCTCGGAAGCTAAGCAGGGTGAGGCTTGATTAGTACTGGGTTGGGAGACTGCCTGGGAATACCAGGTGCTGTAGGGGTTTTTATTTTTCGCTTCCCTAATGAAAATATACATGGCATTCCTCGCAGCAAATGAAAATGTTTCATTTCTTGCTACTTTTTTCCCGCAGTGGCAAAGAAATCTATCGTTTTTTCCTCTGAAAGTTCAACACAATGCAACCTTCCAAAATAGAATTCTGACATCAAGAATTCCGTCTATAGTACATTTGAGTGCACCTGTCATTTTCTCAGTCTCTGTGTATGCATGGAGCAAGATATAGGCTCATGGATTTAAGAATGAGAGGATATCATGAGACAGCAATCTCCACCTACGGCCATACTACCTTGAAAGCGCCCGATCCCGTCAGATCTCGGAAGCTAAGCAGGGTGAGGCTTGATTAGTACTGGGTTGGGAGACTGCCTGGGAATACCAGGTGCTGTGGGTGTTTTTATTTTTTGCTTCCCTAATGAAAATATACATGGCATTCCTTGCAGCAAATGAAAATGTTTCATTTTTTACTACTTTTTTCCCGCAGTGGCAAAGAAATATATCGTTTTTTCCTCAGAAAGTTCAACACAATGCAACCTTCCAAAATAGAATTCTGACATCAAGAATTCCGTCTATAGTACATTTGAGTGCACCTGTCATTTTCTCAGTCTCTGTGTATGCATGGAGCAAGATATAGGCTCATGGATTTAAGAATGAGAGGATATCATGAGACAGCAATCTCCACCTACGGCCATACTACCTTGAAAGCGCCCGATCCCGTCAGATCTCGGAAGCTAAGCAGGGTGAGGCTTGATTAGTACTGGGTTGGGAGACTGCCTGGGAATACCAGGTGCTGTAGGGGTTTTTATTTTTCGCTTCCCTAATGAAAATATACATGGCATTCCTCGCAGCAAATGAAAATGTTTCATTTCTTGCTACTTTTTTCCCGGAGTGGCAAAGAAATATATTGTTTTTTCCTCTGAAAGTTCAACACAATGCAACCTTCCAAAATAGAATTCTGACATCAAGAATTCCGTCTATAGTATATTTGAGTGCACCTGTCATTTTCTCAGTCTCTGATTTAATTTCTCCATTTAAGGTAATTCTTCAAGAATGTATTTTTTTAACGGTCACAATAATACACTTATGCCTCCCATGTCATTTAGAAATATATCATACAGGCCTCAGAACACTCAGCATGTTATATGGTGAGCTTGTGGCTCACAGAGTTGGGGTGTGCAGTGTTCAAGCTGATACTTGGAAGAGATAGTGAGTTCAAATCCAAACAGGAGGAGGTTGAACATAGGCACCTCTGAAATTTTTTACTACTTTTTTCCCGCAGTGGCAAAGAAATCTATCGTTTTTTCCTCTGAAAGTTCAACACAATGCAACCTTCCAAAATAGAATTCTGACATCAAGAATTCCGTCTATAGTACATTTGAGTGCACCTGTCATTTTCTCAGTCTCTGTGTATGCATGGAGCAAGATATAGGCTCATGGATTTAAGAATGAGAGGATATCATGAGACAGCAATCTCCAACTACGGCCATACTACCTTGACAGCGCCCGATCCCGTCAGATCTCGGAAGTTAAGCAGGGTGAGGCTTGATTAGTACTGGATTTGGAGACTGCCTGGGAATACCAGGTGCTGTAGGGGTTTTTATTTTTCGCTTCCCTAATGAAAATATACATGGCATTCCTCGCAGCAAATGAAAATGTTTCATTTCTTGCTACTTTTTTCCCGCAGTGGCAAAGAAATATATCGTTTTTTCCTCTGAAAGTTCAACACAATGCAACCTTCCAAAATAGAATTCTGACATCAAGAATTCCGTCTATAGTACATTTGAGTGCACCTGTCATTTTCTCAGTCTCTGTGTATGCATGGAGCAAGATATAGGCTCATGGATTTAAGAATGAGAGGATATCATGAGACAGCAATCTCCACCTACGGCCATACTACCTTGAAAGCGCCCGATCCCGTCAGATCTCGGAAGCTAAGCAGGGTGAGGCTTGATTAGTACTGGGTTGGGAGACTGCCTGGGAATACCAGGTGCTGTGGGTGTTTTTATTTTTTGCTTCCCTAATGAAAATATACATGGCATTCCTTGCAGCAAATGAAAATGTTTCATTTTTTACTACTTTTTTCCCGCAGTGGCAAAGAAATATATCGTTTTTTCCTCAGAAAGTTCAACACAATGCAACCTTCCAAAATAGAATTCTGACATCAAGAATTCCGTCTATAGTACATTTGAGTGCACCTGTCATTTTCTCAGTCTCTGTGTATGCATGGAGCAAGATATAGGCTCATGGATTTAAGAATGAGAGGATATCATGAGACAGCAATCTCCACCTACGGCCATACTACCTTGACAGCGCCCGATCCCGTCAGATCTCGGAAGCTAAGCAGGGTGAGGCTTGATTAGTACTGGGTTGGGAGACTGCCTGGGAATACCAGGTGCTGTAGGGGTTTTTATTTTTCGCTTCCCTAATGAAAATATACATGGCATTCCTCGCAGCAAATGAAAATGTTTCATTTCTTGCTACTTTTTTCCCGCAGTGGCAAAGAAATATATCGTTTTTTCCTCTGAAAGTTCAACACAATGCAACCTTCCAAAATAGAATTCTGACATCAAGAATTCCGTCTATAGTACATTTGAGTGCACCTGTCATTTTCTCAGTCTCTGTGTATGCATGGAGCAAGATATAGGCTCATGGATTTAAGAATGAGAGGATATCATGAGACAGCAATCTCCAACTACGGCCATACTACCTTGACAGCGCCCGATCCCGTCAGATCTCGGAAGTTAAGCAGGGTGAGGCTTGATTAGTACTGGATTTGGAGACTGCCTGGGAATACCAGGTGCTGTAGGGGTTTTTATTTTTCGCTTCCCTAATGAAAATATACATGGCATTCCTCGCAGCAAATGAAAATGTTTCATTTCTTGCTACTTTTTTCCCGCAGTGGCAAAGAAATATATCGTTTTTTCCTCTGAAAGTTCAACACAATGCAACCTTCCAAAATAGAATTCTGACATCAAGAATTCCGTCTATAGTACATTTGAGTGCACCTGTCATTTTCTCAGTCTCTGTGTATGCATGGAGCAAGATATAGGCTCATGGATTTAAGAATGAGAGGATATCATGAGACAGCAATCTCCAACTACGGCCATACTACCTTGACAGCGCCCGATCCCGTCAGATCTCGGAAGTTAAGCAGGGTGAGGCTTGATTAGTACTGGATTTGGAGACTGCCTGGGAATACCAGGTGCTGTAGGGGTTTTTATTTTTCGCTTCCCTAATGAAAATATACATGGCATTCCTCGCAGCAAATGAAAATGTTTCATTTCTTGCTACTTTTTTCCCGCAGTGGCAAAGAAATATATCGTTTTTTCCTCTGAAAGTTCAACACAATGCAACCTTCCAAAATAGAATTCTGACATCAAGAATTCCGTCTATAGTACATTTGAGTGCACCTGTCATTTTCTCAGTCTCTGTGTATGCATGGAGCAAGATATAGGCTCATGGATTTAAGAATGAGAGGATATCATGAGACAGCAATCTCCACCTACGGCCATACTACCTTGAAAGCGCCCGATCCCGTCAGATCTCGGAAGCTAAGCAGGGTGAGGCTTGATTAGTACTGGGTTGGGAGACTGCCTGGGAATACCAGGTGCTGTGGGTGTTTTTATTTTTTGCTTCCCTAATGAAAATATACATGGCATTCCTTGCAGCAAATGAAAATGTTTCATTTTTTACTACTTTTTTCCCGCAGTGGCAAAGAAATATATCGTTTTTTCCTCAGAAAGTTCAACACAATGCAACCTTCCAAAATAGAATTCTGACATCAAGAATTCCGTCTATAGTACATTTGAGTGCACCTGTCATTTTCTCAGTCTCTGTGTATGCATGGAGCAAGATATAGGCTCATGGATTTAAGAATGAGAGGATATCATGAGACAGCAATCTCCACCTACGGCCATACTACCTTGACAGCGCCCGATCCCGTCAGATCTCGGAAGCTAAGCAGGGTGAGGCTTGATTAGTACTGGGTTGGGAGACTGCCTGGGAATACCAGGTGCTGTAGGGGTTTTTATTTTTCGCTTCCCTAATGAAAATATACATGGCATTCCTCGCAGCAAATGAAAATGTTTCATTTCTTGCTACTTTTTTCCCGCAGTGGCAAAGAAATATATCGTTTTTTCCTCTGAAAGTTCAACACAATGCAACCTTCCAAAATAGAATTCTGACATCAAGAATTCCGTCTATAGTACATTTGAGTGCACCTGTCATTTTCTCAGTCTCTGTGTATGCATGGAGCAAGATATAGGCTCATGGATTTAAGAATGAGAGGATATCATGAGACAGCAATCTCCAACTACGGCCATACTACCTTGACAGCGCCCGATCCCGTCAGATCTCGGAAGTTAAGCAGGGTGAGGCTTGATTAGTACTGGATTTGGAGACTGCCTGGGAATACCAGGTGCTGTAGGGGTTTTTATTTTTCGCTTCCCTAATGAAAATATACATGGCATTCCTCGCAGCAAATGAAAATGTTTCATTTCTTGCTACTTTTTTCCCGCAGTGGCAAAGAAATATATCGTTTTTTCCTCTGAAAGTTCAACACAATGCAACCTTCCAAAATAGAATTCTGACATCAAGAATTCCGTCTATAGTACATTTGAGTGCACCTGTCATTTTCTCAGTCTCTGTGTATGCATGGAGCAAGATATAGGCTCATGGATTTAAGAATGAGAGGATATCATGAGACAGCAATCTCCACCTACGGCCATACTACCTTGAAAGCGCCCGATCCCGTCAGATCTCGGAAGCTAAGCAGGGTGAGGCTTGATTAGTACTGGGTTGGGAGACTGCCTGGGAATACCAGGTGCTGTGGGTGTTTTTATTTTTTGCTTCCCTAATGAAAATATACATGGCATTCCTTGCAGCAAATGAAAATGTTTCATTTTTTACTACTTTTTTCCCGCAGTGGCAAAGAAATATATCGTTTTTTCCTCAGAAAGTTCAACACAATGCAACCTTCCAAAATAGAATTCTGACATCAAGAATTCCGTCTATAGTACATTTGAGTGCACCTGTCATTTTCTCAGTCTCTGTGTATGCATGGAGCAAGATATAGGCTCATGGATTTAAGAATGAGAGGATATCATGAGACAGCAATCTCCACCTACGGCCATACTACCTTGACAGCGCCCGATCCCGTCAGATCTCGGAAGCTAAGCAGGGTGAGGCTTGATTAGTACTGGGTTGGGAGACTGCCTGGGAATACCAGGTGCTGTAGGGGTTTTTATTTTTCGCTTCCCTAATGAAAATATACATGGCATTCCTCGCAGCAAATGAAAATGTTTCATTTCTTGCTACTTTTTTCCCGCAGTGGCAAAGAAATATATCGTTTTTTCCTCAGAAAGTTCAACACAATGCAACCTTCCAAAATAGAATTCTGACATCAAGAATTCCGTCTATAGTACATTTGAGTGCACCTGTCATTTTCTCAGTCTCTGTGTATGCATGGAGCAAGATATAGGCTCATGGATTTAAGAATGAGAGGATATCATGAGACAGCAATCTCCACCTACGGCCATACTACCTTGACAGCGCCCGATCCTGTCAGATCTCGGAAGCTAAGCAGGGTGAGGCTTGATTAGTACTGGGTTGGGAGACTGCCTGGGAATACCAGGTGCTGTAGGGGTTTTTATTTTTCGCTTCCCTAATGAAAATATACATGGCATTCCTCGCAGCAAATGAAAATGTTTCATTTCTTGCTACTTTTTTCCCGCAGTGGCAAAGAAATCTATCGTTTTTTCCTCTGAAAGTTCAACACAATGCAACCTTCCAAAATAGAATTCTGACATCAAGAATTCCGTCTATAGTACATTTGAGTGCACCTGTCATTTTCTCAGTCTCTGTGTATGCATGGAGCAAGATATAGGCTCATGGATTTAAGAATGAGAGGATATCATGAGACAGCAATCTCCACCTACGGCCATACTACCTTGAAAGCGCCCGATCCCGTCAGATCTCGGAAGCTAAGCAGGGTGAGGCTTGATTAGTACTGGGTTGGGAGACTGCCTGGGAATACCAGGTGCTGTGGGTGTTTTTATTTTTTGCTTCCCTAATGAAAATATACATGGCATTCCTTGCAGCAAATGAAAATGTTTCATTTTTTACTACTTTTTTCCCGCAGTGGCAAAGAAATATATCGTTTTTTCCTCAGAAAGTTCAACACAATGCAACCTTCCAAAATAGAATTCTGACATCAAGAATTCCGTCTATAGTACATTTGAGTGCACCTGTCATTTTCTCAGTCTCTGTGTATGCATGGAGCAAGATATAGGCTCATGGATTTAAGAATGAGAGGATATCATGAGACAGCAATCTCCACCTACGGCCATACTACCTTGAAAGCGCCCGATCCCGTCAGATCTCGGAAGCTAAGCAGGGTGAGGCTTGATTAGTACTGGGTTGGGAGACTGCCTGGGAATACCAGGTGCTGAAGGGGTTTTTATTTTTCGCTTCCCTAATGAAAATATACATGGCATTCCTCGCAGCAAATGAAAATGTTTCATTTCTTGCTACTTTTTTCCCGCAGTGGCAAAGAAATCTATCGTTTTTCCTCTGAAAGTTCAACACAATGCAACCTTCCAAAATAGAATTCTGACATCAAGAATTCCGTCTATAGTACATTTGAGTGCACCTGTCATTTTCTCAGTCTCTGTGTATGCATGGAGCAAGATATAGGCTCATGGATTTAAGAATGAGAGGATATCATGAGACAGCAATCTCCACCTACGGCCATACTACCTTGAAAGCGCCCGATCCCGTCAGATCTCGGAAGCTAAGCAGGGTGAGGCTTGATTAGTACTGGGTTGGGAGACTGCCTGGGAATACCAGGTGCTGTGGGTGTTTTTATTTTTTGCTTCCCTAATGAAAATATACATGGCATTCCTTGCAGCAAATGAAAATGTTTCATTTTTTACTACTTTTTTCCCGCAGTGGCAAAGAAATATATCGTTTTTTCCTCAGAAAGTTCAACACAATGCAACCTTCCAAAATAGAATTCTGACATCAAGAATTCCGTCTATAGTACATTTGAGTGCACCTGTCATTTTCTCAGTCCCTGTGTATGCATGGAGCAAGATATAGGCTCATGGATTTAAGAATGAGAGGATATCATGAGACAGCAATCTCCACCTACGGCCATACTACCTTGAAAGCGCCCGATCCCGTCAGATCTCGGAAGCTAAGCAGGGTGAGGCTTGATTAGTACTGGGTTGGGAGACTGCCTGGGAATACCAGGTGCTGTAGGGGTTTTTATTTTTCGCTTCCCTAATGAAAATATACATGGCATTCCTCGCAGCAAATGAAAATGTTTCATTTCTTGCTACTTTTTTCCCGGAGTGGCAAAGAAATATATTGTTTTTTCCTCTGAAAGTTCAACACAATGCAACCTTCCAAAATAGAATTCTGACATCAAGAATTCCGTCTATAGTATATTTGAGTGCACCTGTCATTTTCTCAGTCTCTGATTTAATTTCTCCATTTAAGGTAATTCTTCAAGAATGTATTTTTTTAACGGTCACAATAATACACTTATGCCTCCCATGTCATTTAGAAATATATCATACAGGCCTCAGAACACTCAGCATGTTATATGGTGAGCTTGTGGCTCAAAGAGTTGGGGTGTGCAGTGTTCAAGCTGATACTTGGAAGAGATAGTGAGTTCAAATCCAAACAGGAGGAGGTTGAATATAGGCACCTCTGAAATTTTTTACTACTTTTTTCCCGCAGTGGCAAAGAAATCTATCGTTTTTTCCTCTGAAAGTTCAACACAATGCAACCTTCCAAAATAGAATTCTGACATCAAGAATTCCGTCTATAGTACATTTGAGTGCACCTGTCATTTTCTCAGTCTCTGTGTATGCATGGAGCAAGATATAGGCTCATGGATTTAAGAATGAGAGGATATCATGAGACAGCAATCTCCAACTACGGCCATACTACCTTGACAGCGCCCGATCCCGTCAGATCTCGGAAGTTAAGCAGGGTGAGGCTTGATTAGTACTGGATTTGGAGACTGCCTGGGAATACCAGGTGCTGTAGGGGTTTTTATTTTTCGCTTCCCTAATGAAAATATACATGGCATTCCTCGCAGCAAATGAAAATGTTTCATTTCTTGCTACTTTTTTCCCGCAGTGGCAAAGAAATATATCGTTTTTTCCTCTGAAAGTTCAACACAATGCAACCTTCCAAAATAGAATTCTGACATCAAGAATTCCGTCTATAGTACATTTGAGTGCACCTGTCATTTTCTCAGTCTCTGTGTATGCATGGAGCAAGATATAGGCTCATGGATTTAAGAATGAGAGGATATCATGAGACAGCAATCTCCACCTACGGCCATACTACCTTGAAAGCGCCCGATCCCGTCAGATCTCGGAAGCTAAGCAGGGTGAGGCTTGATTAGTACTGGGTTGGGAGACTGCCTGGGAATACCAGGTGCTGTGGGTGTTTTTATTTTTTGCTTCCCTAATGAAAATATACATGGCATTCCTTGCAGCAAATGAAAATGTTTCATTTTTTACTACTTTTTTCCCGCAGTGGCAAAGAAATATATCGTTTTTTCCTCAGAAAGTTCAACACAATGCAACCTTCCAAAATAGAATTCTGACATCAAGAATTCCGTCTATAGTACATTTGAGTGCACCTGTCATTTTCTCAGTCTCTGTGTATGCATGGAGCAAGATATAGGCTCATGGATTTAAGAATGAGAGGATATCATGAGACAGCAATCTCCACCTACGGCCATACTACCTTGACAGCGCCCGATCCCGTCAGATCTCGGAAGCTAAGCAGGGTGAGGCTTGATTAGTACTGGGTTGGGAGACTGCCTGGGAATACCAGGTGCTGTAGGGGTTTTTATTTTTCGCTTCCCTAATGAAAATATACATGGCATTCCTCGCAGCAAATGAAAATGTTTCATTTCTTGCTACTTTTTTCCCGCAGTGGCAAAGAAATATATCGTTTTTTCCTCTGAAAGTTCAACACAATGCAACCTTCCAAAATAGAATTCTGACATCAAGAATTCCGTCTATAGTACATTTGAGTGCACCTGTCATTTTCTCAGTCTCTGTGTATGCATGGAGCAAGATATAGGCTCATGGATTTAAGAATGAGAGGATATCATGAGACAGCAATCTCCACCTACGGCCATACTACCTTGAAAGCGCCCGATCCCGTCAGATCTCGGAAGCTAAGCAGGGTGAGGCTTGATTAGTACTGGGTTGGGAGACTGCCTGGGAATACCAGGTGCTGTGGGTGTTTTTATTTTTTGCTTCCCTAATGAAAATATACATGGCATTCCTTGCAGCAAATGAAAATGTTTCATTTTTTACTACTTTTTTCCCGCAGTGGCAAAGAAATATATCGTTTTTTCCTCAGAAAGTTCAACACAATGCAACCTTCCAAAATAGAATTCTGACATCAAGAATTCCGTCTATAGTACATTTGAGTGCACCTGTCATTTTCTCAGTCTCTGTGTATGCATGGAGCAAGATATAGGCTCATGGATTTAAGAATGAGAGGATATCATGAGACAGCAATCTCCACCTACGGCCATACTACCTTGAAAGCGCCCGATCCCGTCAGATCTCGGAAGCTAAGCAGGGTGAGGCTTGATTAGTACTGGGTTGGGAGACTGCCTGGGAATACCAGGTGCTGTGGGTGTTTTTATTTTTTGCTTCCCTAATGAAAATATACATGGCATTCCTTGCAGCAAATGAAAATGTTTCATTTTTTACTACTTTTTTCCCGCAGTGGCAAAGAAATATATCGTTTTTTCCTCAGAAAGTTCAACACAATGCAACCTTCCAAAATAGAATTCTGACATCAAGAATTCCGTCTATAGTACATTTGAGTGCACCTGTCATTTTCTCAGTCTCTGTGTATGCATGGAGCAAGATATAGGCTCATGGATTTAAGAATGAGAGGATATCATGAGACAGCAATCTCCACCTACGGCCATACTACCTTGACAGCGCCCGATCCCGTCAGATCTCGGAAGCTAAGCAGGGTGAGGCTTGATTAGTACTGGGTTGGGAGACTGCCTGGGAATACCAGGTGCTGTAGGGGTTTTTATTTTTCGCTTCCCTAATGAAAATATACATGGCATTCCTCGCAGCAAATGAAAATGTTTCATTTCTTGCTACTTTTTTCCCGCAGTGGCAAAGAAATATATCGTTTTTTCCTCTGAAAGTTCAACACAATGCAACCTTCCAAAATAGAATTCTGACATCAAGAATTCCGTCTATAGTACATTTGAGTGCACCTGTCATTTTCTCAGTCTCTGTGTATGCATGGAGCAAGATATAGGCTCATGGATTTAAGAATGAGAGGATATCATGAGACAGCAATCTCCACCTACGGCCATACTACCTTGAAAGCGCCCGATCCCGTCAGATCTCGGAAGCTAAGCAGGGTGAGGCTTGATTAGTACTGGGTTGGGAGACTGCCTGGGAATACCAGGTGCTGTGGGTGTTTTTATTTTTTGCTTCCCTAATGAAAATATACATGGCATTCCTTGCAGCAAATGAAAATGTTTCATTTTTTACTACTTTTTTCCCGCAGTGGCAAAGAAATATATCGTTTTTTCCTCAGAAAGTTCAACACAATGCAACCTTCCAAAATAGAATTCTGACATCAAGAATTCCGTCTATAGTACATTTGAGTGCACCTGTCATTTTCTCAGTCTCTGTGTATGCATGGAGCAAGATATAGGCTCATGGATTTAAGAATGAGAGGATATCATGAGACAGCAATCTCCACCTACGGCCATACTACCTTGACAGCGCCCGATCCTGTCAGATCTCGGAAGCTAAGCAGGGTGAGGCTTGATTAGTACTGGGTTGGGAGACTGCCTGGGAATACCAGGTGCTGTAGGGGTTTTTATTTTTCGCTTCCCTAATGAAAATATACATGGCATTCCTCGCAGCAAATGAAAATGTTTCATTTCTTGCTACTTTTTTCCCGCAGTGGCAAAGAAATCTATCGTTTTTTCCTCTGAAAGTTCAACACAATGCAACCTTCCAAAATAGAATTCTGACATCAAGAATTCCGTCTATAGTACATTTGAGTGCACCTGTCATTTTCTCAGTCTCTGTGTATGCATGGAGCAAGATATAGGCTCATGGATTTAAGAATGAGAGGATATCATGAGACAGCAATCTCCACCTACGGCCATACTACCTTGAAAGCGCCCGATCCCGTCAGATCTCGGAAGCTAAGCAGGGTGAGGCTTGATTAGTACTGGGTTGGGAGACTGCCTGGGAATACCAGGTGCTGTGGGTGTTTTTATTTTTTGCTTCCCTAATGAAAATATACATGGCATTCCTTGCAGCAAATGAAAATGTTTCATTTTTTACTACTTTTTTCCCGCAGTGGCAAAGAAATATATCGTTTTTTCCTCAGAAAGTTCAACACAATGCAACCTTCCAAAATAGAATTCTGACATCAAGAATTCCGTCTATAGTACATTTGAGTGCACCTGTCATTTTCTCAGTCTCTGTGTATGCATGGAGCAAGATATAGGCTCATGGATTTAAGAATGAGAGGATATCATGAGACAGCAATCTCCACCTACGGCCATACTACCTTGAAAGCGCCCGATCCCGTCAGATCTCGGAAGCTAAGCAGGGTGAGGCTTGATTAGTACTGGGTTGGGAGACTGCCTGGGAATACCAGGTGCTGTAGGGGTTTTTATTTTTCGCTTCCCTAATGAAAATATACATGGCATTCCTCGCAGCAAATGAAAATGTTTCATTTCTTGCTACTTTTTTCCCGCAGTGGCAAAGAAATCTATCGTTTTTTCCTCTGAAAGTTCAACACAATGCAACCTTCCAAAATAGAATTCTGACATCAAGAATTCCGTCTATAGTACATTTGAGTGCACCTGTCATTTTCTCAGTCTCTGTGTATGCATGGAGCAAGATATAGGCTCATGGATTTAAGAATGAGAGGATATCATGAGACAGCAATCTCCACCTACGGCCATACTACCTTGAAAGCGCCCGATCCCGTCAGATCTCGGAAGCTAAGCAGGGTGAGGCTTGATTAGTACTGGGTTGGGAGACTGCCTGGAAATACCAGGTGCTGTGGGTGTTTTTATTTTTTGCTTCCCTAATGAAAATATACATGGCATTCCTTGCAGCAAATGAAAATGTTTCATTTTTTACTACTTTTTTCCCGCAGTGGCAAAGAAATATATCGTTTTTTCCTCAGAAAGTTCAACACAATGCAACCTTCCAAAATAGAATTCTGACATCAAGAATTCCGTCTATAGTACATTTGAGTGCACCTGTCATTTTCTCAGTCCCTGTGTATGCATGGAGCAAGATATAGGCTCATGGATTTAAGAATGAGAGGATATCATGAGACAGCAATCTCCACCTACGGCCATACTACCTTGAAAGCGCCCGATCCCGTCAGATCTCGGAAGCTAAGCAGGGTGAGGCTTGATTAGTACTGGGTTGGGAGACTGCCTGGGAATACCAGGTGCTGTAGGGGTTTTTATTTTTCGCTTCCCTAATGAAAATATACATGGCATTCCTCGCAGCAAATGAAAATGTTTCATTTCTTGCTACTTTTTTCCCGGAGTGGCAAAGAAATATATTGTTTTTTCCTCTGAAAGTTCAACACAATGCAACCTTCCAAAATAGAATTCTGACATCAAGAATTCCGTCTATAGTATATTTGAGTGCACCTGTCATTTTCTCAGTCTCTGATTTAATTTCTCCATTTAAGGTAATTCTTCAAGAATGTATTTTTTTAACGGTCACAATAATACACTTATGCCTCCCATGTCATTTAGAAATATATCATACAGGCCTCAGAACACTCAGCATGTTATATGGTGAGCTTGTGGCTCACAGAGTTGGGGTGTGCAGTGTTCAAGCTGGTTCTTGGAAGAGATAGTGAGTTCAAATCCAAACAGGAGGAGGTTGAATATAGGCACCTCTGAAATTTTTTACTACTTTTTTCCCGCAGTGGCAAAGAAATCTATCGTTTTTTCCTCTGAAAGTTCAACACAATGCAACCTTCCAAAATAGAATTCTGACATCAAGAATTCCGTCTATAGTACATTTGAGTGCACCTGTCATTTTCTCAGTCTCTGTGTATGCATGGAGCAAGATATAGGCTCATGGATTTAAGAATGAGAGGATATCATGAGACAGCAATCTCCAACTACGGCCATACTACCTTGACAGCGCCCGATCCCGTCAGATCTCGGAAGTTAAGCAGGGTGAGGCTTGATTAGTACTGGATTTGGAGACTGCCTGGGAATACCAGGTGCTGTAGGGGTTTTTATTTTTCGCTTCCCTAATGAAAATATACATGGCATTCCTCGCAGCAAATGAAAATGTTTCATTTCTTGCTACTTTTTTCCCGCAGTGGCAAAGAAATATATCGTTTTTTCCTCTGAAAGTTCAACACAATGCAACCTTCCAAAATAGAATTCTGACATCAAGAATTCCGTCTATAGTACATTTGAGTGCACCTGTCATTTTCTCAGTCTCTGTGTATGCATGGAGCAAGATATAGGCTCATGGATTTAAGAATGAGAGGATATCATGAGACAGCAATCTCCACCTACGGCCATACTACCTTGACAGCGCCCGATCCCGTCAGATCTCGGAAGCTAAGCAGGGTGAGGCTTGATTAGTACTGGATTTGGAGACTGCCTGGGAATACCAGGTGCTGTGGGTGTTTTTATTTTTTGCTTCCCTAATGAAAATATACATGGCATTCCTTGCAGCAAATGAAAATGTTTCATTTTTTACTACTTTTTTCCCGCAGTGGCAAAGAAATATATCGTTTTTTCCTCAGAAAGTTCAACACAATGCAACCTTCCAAAATAGAATTCTGACATCAAGAATTCCGTCTATAGTACATTTGAGTGCACCTGTCATTTTCTCAGTCTCTGTGTATGCATGGAGCAAGATATAGGCTCATGGATTTAAGAATGAGAGGATATCATGAGACAGCAATCTCCACCTACGGCCATACTACCTTGACAGCGCCCGATCCCGTCAGATCTCGGAAGCTAAGCAGGGTGAGGCTTGATTAGTACTGGGTTGGGAGACTGCCTGGGAATACCAGGTGCTGTAGGGGTTTTTATTTTTCGCTTCCCTAATGAAAATATACATGGCATTCCTCGCAGCAAATGAAAATGTTTCATTTCTTGCTACTTTTTTCCCGCAGTGGCAAAGAAATATATCGTTTTTTCCTCTGAAAGTTCAACACAATGCAACCTTCCAAAATAGAATTCTGACATCAAGAATTCCGTCTATAGTACATTTGAGTGCACCTGTCATTTTCTCAGTCTCTGTGTATGCATGGAGCAAGATATAGGCTCATGGATTTAAGAATGAGAGGATATCATGAGACAGCAATCTCCACCTACGGCCATACTACCTTGAAAGCGCCCGATCCCGTCAGATCTCGGAAGCTAAGCAGGGTGAGGCTTGATTAGTACTGGGTTGGGAGACTGCCTGGGAATACCAGGTGCTGTGGGTGTTTTTATTTTTTGCTTCCCTAATGAAAATATACATGGCATTCCTTGCAGCAAATGAAAATGTTTCATTTTTTACTACTTTTTTCCCGCAGTGGCAAAGAAATATATCGTTTTTTCCTCAGAAAGTTCAACACAATGCAACCTTCCAAAATAGAATTCTGACATCAAGAATTCCGTCTATAGTACATTTGAGTGCACCTGTCATTTTCTCAGTCTCTGTGTATGCATGGAGCAAGATATAGGCTCATGGATTTAAGAATGAGAGGATATCATGAGACAGCAATCTCCAACTACGGCCATACTACCTTGACAGCGCCCGATCCCGTCAGATCTCGGAAGTTAAGCAGGGTGAGGCTTGATTAGTACTGGATTTGGAGACTGCCTGGGAATACCAGGTGCTGTAGGGGTTTTTATTTTTCGCTTCCCTAATGAAAATATACATGGCATTCCTCGCAGCAAATGAAAATGTTTCATTTCTTGCTACTTTTTTCCCGCAGTGGCAAAGAAATATATCGTTTTTTCCTCTGAAAGTTCAACACAATGCAACCTTCCAAAATAGAATTCTGACATCAAGAATTCCGTCTATAGTACATTTGAGTGCACCTGTCATTTTCTCAGTCTCTGTGTATGCATGGAGCAAGATATAGGCTCATGGATTTAAGAATGAGAGGATATCATGAGACAGCAATCTCCACCTACGGCCATACTACCTTGAAAGCGCCCGATCCCGTCAGATCTCGGAAGCTAAGCAGGGTGAGGCTTGATTAGTACTGGGTTGGGAGACTGCCTGGGAATACCAGGTGCTGTGGGTGTTTTTATTTTTTGCTTCCCTAATGAAAATATACATGGCATTCCTTGCAGCAAATGAAAATGTTTCATTTTTTACTACTTTTTTCCCGCAGTGGCAAAGAAATATATTGTTTTTTCCTCAGAAAGTTCAACACAATGCAACCTTCCAAAATAGAATTCTGACATCAAGAATTCCGTCTATAGTACATTTGAGTGCACCTGTCATTTTCTCAGTCTCTGTGTATGCATGGAGCAAGATATAGGCTCATGGATTTAAGAATGAGAGGATATCATGAGACAGCAATCTCCACCTACGGCCATACTACCTTGACAGCGCCCGATCCCGTCAGATCTCGGAAGCTAAGCAGGGTGAGGCTTGATTAGTACTGGGTTGGGAGACTGCCTGGGAATACCAGGTGCTGTAGGGGTTTTTATTTTTCGCTTCCCTAATGAAAATATACATGGCATTCCTCGCAGCAAATGAAAATGTTTCATTTCTTGCTACTTTTTTCCCGCAGTGGCAAAGAAATATATCGTTTTTTCCTCTGAAAGTTCAACACAATGCAACCTTCCAAAATAGAATTCTGACATCAAGAATTCCGTCTATAGTACATTTGAGTGCACCTGTCATTTTCTCAGTCTCTGTGTATGCATGGAGCAAGATATAGGCTCATGGATTTAAGAATGAGAGGATATCATGAGACAGCAATCTCCACCTACGGCCATACTACCTTGAAAGCGCCCGATCCCGTCAGATCTCGGAAGCTAAGCAGGGTGAGGCTTGATTAGTACTGGGTTGGGAGACTGCCTGGGAATACCAGGTGCTGTGGGTGTTTTTATTTTTTGCTTCCCTAATGAAAATATACATGGCATTCCTTGCAGCAAATGAAAATGTTTCATTTTTTACTACTTTTTTCCCGCAGTGGCAAAGAAATATATCGTTTTTTCCTCAGAAAGTTCAACACAATGCAACCTTCCAAAATAGAATTCTGACATCAAGAATTCCGTCTATAGTACATTTGAGTGCACCTGTCATTTTCTCAGTCTCTGTGTATGCATGGAGCAAGATATAGGCTCATGGATTTAAGAATGAGAGGATATCATGAGACAGCAATCTCCAACTACGGCCATACTACCTTGACAGCGCCCGATCCCGTCAGATCTCGGAAGTTAAGCAGGGTGAGGCTTGATTAGTACTGGATTTGGAGACTGCCTGGGAATACCAGGTGCTGTAGGGGTTTTTATTTTTCGCTTCCCTAATGAAAATATACATGGCATTCCTCGCAGCAAATGAAAATGTTTCATTTCTTGCTACTTTTTTCCCGCAGTGGCAAAGAAATATATCGTTTTTTCCTCTGAAAGTTCAACACAATGCAACCTTCCAAAATAGAATTCTGACATCAAGAATTCCGTCTATAGTACATTTGAGTGCACCTGTCATTTTCTCAGTCTCTGTGTATGCATGGAGCAAGATATAGGCTCATGGATTTAAGAATGAGAGGATATCATGAGACAGCAATCTCCACCTACGGCCATACTACCTTGAAAGCGCCCGATCCCGTCAGATCTCGGAAGCTAAGCAGGGTGAGGCTTGATTAGTACTGGGTTGGGAGACTGCCTGGGAATACCAGGTGCTGTGGGTGTTTTTATTTTTTGCTTCCCTAATGAAAATATACATGGCATTCCTTGCAGCAAATGAAAATGTTTCATTTTTTACTACTTTTTTCCCGCAGTGGCAAAGAAATATATCGTTTTTTCCTCAGAAAGTTCAACACAATGCAACCTTCCAAAATAGAATTCTGACATCAAGAATTCCGTCTATAGTACATTTGAGTGCACCTGTCATTTTCTCAGTCTCTGTGTATGCATGGAGCAAGATATAGGCTCATGGATTTAAGAATGAGAGGATATCATGAGACAGCAATCTCCACCTACGGCCATACTACCTTGACAGCGCCCGATCCCGTCAGATCTCGGAAGCTAAGCAGGGTGAGGCTTGATTAGTACTGGGTTGGGAGACTGCCTGGGAATACCAGGTGCTGTAGGGGTTTTTATTTTTCGCTTCCCTAATGAAAATATACATGGCATTCCTCGCAGCAAATGAAAATGTTTCATTTCTTGCTACTTTTTTCCCGCAGTGGCAAAGAAATATATCGTTTTTTCCTCTGAAAGTTCAACACAATGCAACCTTCCAAAATAGAATTCTGACATCAAGAATTCCGTCTATAGTACATTTGAGTGCACCTGTCATTTTCTCAGTCTCTGTGTATGCATGGAGCAAGATATAGGCTCATGGATTTAAGAATGAGAGGATATCATGAGACAGCAATCTCCACCTACGGCCATACTACCTTGAAAGCGCCCGATCCCGTCAGATCTCGGAAGCTAAGCAGGGTGAGGCTTGATTAGTACTGGGTTGGGAGACTGCCTGGGAATACCAGGTGCTGTGGGTGTTTTTATTTTTTGCTTCCCTAATGAAAATATACATGGCATTCCTTGCAGCAAATGAAAATGTTTCATTTTTTACTACTTTTTTCCCGCAGTGGCAAAGAAATATATCGTTTTTTCCTCAGAAAGTTCAACACAATGCAACCTTCCAAAATAGAATTCTGACATCAAGAATTCCGTCTATAGTACATTTGAGTGCACCTGTCATTTTCTCAGTCTCTGTGTATGCATGGAGCAAGATATAGGCTCATGGATTTAAGAATGAGAGGATATCATGAGACAGCAATCTCCACCTACGGCCATACTACCTTGACAGCGCCCGATCCTGTCAGATCTCGGAAGCTAAGCAGGGTGAGGCTTGATTAGTACTGGGTTGGGAGACTGCCTGGGAATACCAGGTGCTGTAGGGGTTTTTATTTTTCGCTTCCCTAATGAAAATATACATGGCATTCCTCGCAGCAAATGAAAATGTTTCATTTCTTGCTACTTTTTTCCCGCAGTGGCAAAGAAATCTATCGTTTTTTCCTCTGAAAGTTCAACACAATGCAACCTTCCAAAATAGAATTCTGACATCAAGAATTCCGTCTATAGTACATTTGAGTGCACCTGTCATTTTCTCAGTCTCTGTGTATGCATGGAGCAAGATATAGGCTCATGGATTTAAGAATGAGAGGATATCATGAGACAGCAATCTCCACCTACGGCCATACTACCTTGAAAGCGCCCGATCCCGTCAGATCTCGGAAGCTAAGCAGGGTGAGGCTTGATTAGTACTGGGTTGGGAGACTGCCTGGGAATACCAGGTGCTGTGGGTGTTTTTATTTTTTGCTTCCCTAATGAAAATATACATGGCATTCCTTGCAGCAAATGAAAATGTTTCATTTTTTACTACTTTTTTCCCGCAGTGGCAAAGAAATATATCGTTTTTTCCTCAGAAAGTTCAACACAATGCAACCTTCCAAAATAGAATTCTGACATCAAGAATTCCGTCTATAGTACATTTGAGTGCACCTGTCATTTTCTCAGTCTCTGTGTATGCATGGAGCAAGATATAGGCTCATGGATTTAAGAATGAGAGGATATCATGAGACAGCAATCTCCACCTACGGCCATACTACCTTGAAAGCGCCCGATCCCGTCAGATCTCGGAAGCTAAGCAGGGTGAGGCTTGATTAGTACTGGGTTGGGAGACTGCCTGGGAATACCAGGTGCTGTAGGGGTTTTTATTTTTCGCTTCCCTAATGAAAATATACATGGCATTCCTCGCAGCAAATGAAAATGTTTCATTTCTTGCTACTTTTTTCCCGCAGTGGCAAAGAAATCTATCGTTTTTTCCTCTGAAAGTTCAACACAATGCAACCTTCCAAAATAGAATTCTGACATCAAGAATTCCGTCTATAGTACATTTGAGTGCACCTGTCATTTTCTCAGTCTCTGTGTATGCATGGAGCAAGATATAGGCTCATGGATTTAAGAATGAGAGGATATCATGAGACAGCAATCTCCACCTACGGCCATACTACCTTGAAAGCGCCCGATCCCGTCAGATCTCGGAAGCTAAGCAGGGTGAGGCTTGATTAGTACTGGGTTGGGAGACTGCCTGGGAATACCA
Organism: Ascaphus truei; assembly: GCF_040206685.1. Classification (NCBI taxonomy): domain Eukaryota; kingdom Metazoa; phylum Chordata; class Amphibia; order Anura; family Ascaphidae; genus Ascaphus; species Ascaphus truei. The sequence continues at coordinate 164,471 of NW_027455772.1, forward strand.
GGTGCTGTGGGTGTTTTTATTTTTTGCTTCCCTAATGAAAATATACATGGCATTCCTTGCAGCAAATGAAAATGTTTCATTTTTTACTACTTTTTTCCCGCAGTGGCAAAGAAATATATCGTTTTTTCCTCAGAAAGTTCAACACAATGCAACCTTCCAAAATAGAATTCTGACATCAAGAATTCCGTCTATAGTACATTTGAGTGCACCTGTCATTTTCTCAGTCTCTGTGTATGCATGGAGCAAGATATAGGCTCATGGATTTAAGAATGAGAGGATATCATGAGACAGCAATCTCCACCTACGGCCATACTACCTTGAAAGCGCCCGATCCCGTCAGATCTCGGAAGCTAAGCAGGGTGAGGCTTGATTAGTACTGGGTTGGGAGACTGCCTGGGAATACCAGGTGCTGTAGGGGTTTTTATTTTTCGCTTCCCTAATGAAAATATACATGGCATTCCTCGCAGCAAATGAAAATGTTTCATTTCTTGCTACTTTTTTCCCGCAGTGGCAAAGAAATCTATCGTTTTTTCCTCTGAAAGTTCAACACAATGCAACCTTCCAAAATAGAATTCTGACATCAAGAATTCCGTCTATAGTACATTTGAGTGCACCTGTCATTTTCTCAGTCTCTGTGTATGCATGGAGCAAGATATAGGCTCATGGATTTAAGAATGAGAGGATATCATGAGACAGCAATCTCCACCTACGGCCATACTACCTTGAAAGCGCCCGATCCCGTCAGATCTCGGAAGCTAAGCAGGGTGAGGCTTGATTAGTACTGGGTTGGGAGACTGCCTGGGAATACCAGGTGCTGTGGGTGTTTTTATTTTTTGCTTCCCTAATGAAAATATACATGGCATTCCTTGCAGCAAATGAAAATGTTTCATTTTTTACTACTTTTTTCCCGCAGTGGCAAAGAAATATATCGTTTTTTCCTCAGAAAGTTCAACACAATGCAACCTTCCAAAATAGAATTCTGACATCAAGAATTCCGTCTATAGTACATTTGAGTGCACCTGTCATTTTCTCAGTCTCTGTGTATGCATGGAGCAAGATATAGGCTCATGGATTTAAGAATGAGAGGATATCATGAGACAGCAATCTCCACCTACGGCCATACTACCTTGAAAGCGCCCGATCCCGTCAGATCTCGGAAGCTAAGCAGGGTGAGGCTTGATTAGTACTGGGTTGGGAGACTGCCTGGGAATACCAGGTGCTGTAGGGGTTTTTATTTTTCGCTTCCCTAATGAAAATATACATGGCATTCCTCGCAGCAAATGAAAATGTTTCATTTCTTGCTACTTTTTTCCCGGAGTGGCAAAGAAATATATTGTTTTTTCCTCTGAAAGTTCAACACAATGCAACCTTCCAAAATAGAATTCTGACATCAAGAATTCCGTCTATAGTATATTTGAGTGCACCTGTCATTTTCTCAGTCTCTGATTTAATTTCTCCATTTAAGGTAATTCTTCAAGAATGTATTTTTTTAACGGTCACAATAATACACTTATGCCTCCCATGTCATTTAGAAATATATCATACAGGCCTCAGAACACTCAGCATGTTATATGGTGAGCTTGTGGCTCACAGAGTTGGGGTGTGCAGTGTTCAAGCTGATACTTGGAAGAGATAGTGAGTTCAAATCCAAACAGGAGGAGGTTGAATATAGGCACCTCTGAAATTTTTTACTACTTTTTTCCCGCAGTGGCAAAGAAATCTATCGTTTTTTCCTCTGAAAGTTCAACACAATGCAACCTTCCAAAATAGAATTCTGACATCAAGAATTCCGTCTATAGTACATTTGAGTGCACCTGTCATTTTCTCAGTCTCTGTGTATGCATGGAGCAAGATATAGGCTCATGGATTTAAGAATGAGAGGATATCATGAGACAGCAATCTCCAACTACGGCCATACTACCTTGACAGCGCCCGATCCCGTCAGATCTCGGAAGTTAAGCAGGGTGAGGCTTGATTAGTACTGGATTTGGAGACTGCCTGGGAATACCAGGTGCTGTAGGGGTTTTTATTTTTCGCTTCCCTAATGAAAATATACATGGCATTCCTCGCAGCAAATGAAAATGTTTCATTTCTTGCTACTTTTTTCCCGCAGTGTCAAAGAAATCTATCGTTTTTTCCTCTGAAAGTTCAACACAATGCAACCTTCCAAAATAGAATTCTGACATCAAGAATTCCGTCTATAGTACATTTGAGTGCACCTGTCATTTTCTCAGTCTCTGTGTATGCATGGAGCAAGATATAGGCTCATGGATTTAAGAATGAGAGGATATCATGAGACAGCAATCTCCACCTACGGCCATACTACCTTGAAAGCGCCCGATCCCGTCAGATCTCGGAAGCTAAGCAGGGTGAGGCTTGATTAGTACTGGGTTGGGAGACTGCCTGGGAATACCAGGTGCTGTGGGTGTTTTTATTTTTTGCTTCCCTAATGAAAATATACATGGCATTCCTTGCAGCAAATGAAAATGTTTCATTTTTTACTACTTTTTTCCCGCAGTGGCAAAGAAATATATCGTTTTTTCCTCAGAAAGTTCAACACAATGCAACCTTCCAAAATAGAATTCTGACATCAAGAATTCCGTCTATAGTACATTTGAGTGCACCTGTCATTTTCTCAGTCTCTGTGTATGCATGGAGCAAGATATAGGCTCATGGATTTAAGAATGAGAGGATATCATGAGACAGCAATCTCCACCTACGGCCATACTACCTTGAAAGCGCCCGATCCCGTCAGATCTCGGAAGCTAAGCAGGGTGAGGCTTGATTAGTACTGGGTTGGGAGACTGCCTGGGAATACCAGGTGCTGTAGGGGTTTTTATTTTTCGCTTCCCTAATGAAAATATACATGGCATTCCTCGCAGCAAATGAAAATGTTTCATTTCTTGCTACTTTTTTCCCGCAGTGGCAAAGAAATCTATCGTTTTTTCCTCTGAAAGTTCAACACAATGCAACCTTCCAAAATAGAATTCTGACATCAAGAATTCCGTCTATAGTACATTTGAGTGCACCTGTCATTTTCTCAGTCTCTGTGTATGCATGGAGCAAGATATAGGCTCATGGATTTAAGAATGAGAGGATATCATGAGACAGCAATCTCCACCTACGGCCATACTACCTTGACAGCGCCCGATCCCGTCAGATCTCGGAAGCTAAGCAGGGTGAGGCTTGATTAGTACTGGGTTGGGAGACTGCCTGGGAATACCAGGTGCTGTAGGGGTTTTTATTTTTCGCTTCCCTAATGAAAATATACATGGCATTCCTCGCAGCAAATGAAAATGTTTCATTTCTTGCTACTTTTTTCCCGCAGTGTCAAAGAAATCTATCGTTTTTTCCTCTGAAAGTTCAACACAATGCAACCTTCCAAAATAGAATTCTGACATCAAGAATTCCGTCTATAGTACATTTGAGTGCACCTGTCATTTTCTCAGTCTCTGTGTATGCATGGAGCAAGATATAGGCTCATGGATTTAAGAATGAGAGGATATCATGAGACAGCAATCTCCACCTACGGCCATACTACCTTGAAAGCGCCCGATCCCGTCAGATCTCGGAAGCTAAGCAGGGTGAGGCTTGATTAGTACTGGGTTGGGAGACTGCCTGGGAATACCAGGTGCTGTGGGTGTTTTTATTTTTTGCTTCCCTAATGAAAATATACATGGCATTCCTTGCAGCAAATGAAAATGTTTCATTTTTTACTACTTTTTTCCCGCAGTGGCAAAGAAATATATCGTTTTTTCCTCAGAAAGTTCAACACAATGCAACCTTCCAAAATAGAATTCTGACATCAAGAATTCCGTCTATAGTACATTTGAGTGCACCTGTCATTTTCTCAGTCTCTGTGTATGCATGGAGCAAGATATAGGCTCATGGATTTAAGAATGAGAGGATATCATGAGACAGCAATCTCCACCTACGGCCATACTACCTTGAAAGCGCCCGATCCCGTCAGATCTCGGAAGCTAAGCAGGGTGAGGCTTGATTAGTCCTGGGTTGGGAGACTGCCTGGGAATACCAGGTGCTGTAGGGGTTTTTATTTTTCGCTTCCCTAATGAAAATATACATGGCATTCCTCGCAGCAAATGAAAATGTTTCATTTCTTGCTACTTTTTTCCCGGAGTGGCAAAGAAATATATTGTTTTTTCCTCTGAAAGTTCAACACAATGCAACCTTCCAAAATAGAATTCTGACATCAAGAATTCCGTCTATAGTATATTTGAGTGCACCTGTCATTTTCTCAGTCTCTGATTTAATTTCTCCATTTAAGGTAATTCTTCAAGAATGTATTTTTTTAACGGTCACAATAATACACTTATGCCTCCCATGTCATTTAGAAATATATCATACAGGCCTCAGAACACTCAGCATGTTATATGGTGAGCTTGTGGCTCACAGAGTTGGGGTGTGCAGTGTTCAAGCTGATACTTGGAAGAGATAGTGAGTTCAAATCCAAACAGGAGGAGGTTGAATATAGGCACCTCTGAAATTTTTTACTACTTTTTTCCCGCAGTGGCAAAGAAATCTATCGTTTTTTCCTCTGAAAGTTCAACACAATGCAACCTTCCAAAATAGAATTCTGACATCAAGAATTCCGTCTATAGTACATTTGAGTGCACCTGTCATTTTCTCAGTCTCTGTGTATGCATGGAGCAAGATATAGGCTCATGGATTTAAGAATGAGAGGATATCATGAGACAGCAATCTCCACCTACGGCCATACTACCTTGACAGCGCCCGATCCCGTCAGATCTCGGAAGCTAAGCAGGGTGAGGCTTGATTAGTACTGGGTTGGGAGACTGCCTGGGAATACCAGGTGCTGTAGGGGTTTTTATTTTTCGCTTCCCTAATGAAAATATACATGGCATTCCTCGCAGCAAATGAAAATGTTTCAATTCTTGCTACTTTTTTCCCGCAGTGGCAAAGAAATATATCGTTTTTTCCTCTGAAAGTTCAACACAATGCAACCTTCCAAAATAGAATTCTGACATCAAGAATTCCGTCTATAGTACATTTGAGTGCACCTGTCATTTTCTCAGTCTCTGTGTATGCATGGAGCAAGATATAGGCTCATGGATTTAAGAATGAGAGGATATCATGAGACAGCAATCTCCACCTACGGCCATACTACCTTGACAGCGCCCGATCCCGTCAGATCTCGGAAGCTAAGCAGGGTGAGGCTTGATTAGTACTGGGTTGGGAGACTGCCTGGGAATACCAGGTGCTGTAGGGGTTTTTATTTTTCGCTTCCCTAATGAAAATATACATGGCATTCCTCGCAGCAAATGAAAATGTTTCATTTCTTGCTACTTTTTTCCCGCAGTGGCAAAGAAATATATCGTTTTTTCCTCTGAAAGTTCAACACAATGCAACCTTCCAAAATAGAATTCTGACATCAAGAATTCCGTCTATAGTACATTTGAGTGCACCTGTCATTTTCTCAGTCTCTGTGTATGCATGGAGCAAGATATAGGCTCATGGATTTAAGAATGAGAGGATATCATGAGACAGCAATCTCCACCTACGGCCATACTACCTTGAAAGCGCCCGATCCCGTCAGATCTCGGAAGCTAAGCAGGGTGAGGCTTGATTAGTACTGGGTTGGGAGACTGCCTGGGAATACCAGGTGCTGTAGGGGTTTTTATTTTTCGCTTCCCTAATGAAAATATACATGGCATTCCTCGCAGCAAATGAAAATGTTTCATTTCTTGCTACTTTTTTCCCGCAGTGGCAAAGAAATATATCGTTTTTTCCTCAGAAAGTTCAACACAATGCAACCTTCCAAAATAGAATTCTGACATCAAGAATTCCGTCTATAGTACATTTGAGTGCACCTGTCATTTTCTCAGTCTCTGTGTATGCATGGAGCAAGATATAGGCTCATGGATTTAAGAATGAGAGGATATCATGAGACAGCAATCTCCACCTACGGCCATACTACCTTGACAGCGCCCGATCCCGTCAGATCTCGGAAGCTAAGCAGGGTGAGGCTTGATTAGTACTGGGTTGGGAGACTGCCTGGGAATACCAGGTGCTGTAGGGGTTTTTATTTTTCGCTTCCCTAATGAAAATATACATGGCATTCCTCGCAGCAAATGAAAATGTTTCAATTCTTGCTACTTTTTTCCCGCAGTGGCAAAGAAATATATCGTTTTTTCCTCTGAAAGTTCAACACAATGCAACCTTCCAAAATAGAATTCTGACATCAAGAATTCCGTCTATAGTACATTTGAGTGCACCTGTCATTTTCTCAGTCTCTGTGTATGCATGGAGCAAGATATAGGCTCATGGATTTAAGAATGAGAGGATATCATGAGACAGCAATCTCCACCTACGGCCATACTACCTTGACAGCGCCCGATCCCGTCAGATCTCGGAAGCTAAGCAGGGTGAGGCTTGATTAGTACTGGGTTGGGAGACTGCCTGGGAATACCAGGTGCTGTAGGGGTTTTTATTTTTCGCTTCCCTAATGAAAATATACATGGCATTCCTCGCAGCAAATGAAAATGTTTCATTTCTTGCTACTTTTTTCCCGCAGTGGCAAAGAAATATATCGTTTTTTCCTCTGAAAGTTCAACACAATGCAACCTTCCAAAATAGAATTCTGACATCAAGAATTCCGTCTATAGTACATTTGAGTGCACCTGTCATTTTCTCAGTCTCTGTGTATGCATGGAGCAAGATATAGGCTCATGGATTTAAGAATGAGAGGATATCATGAGACAGCAATCTCCACCTACGGCCATACTACCTTGACAGCGCCCGATCCCGTCAGATCTCGGAAGCTAAGCAGGGTGAGGCTTGATTAGTACTGGGTTGGGAGACTGCCTGGGAATACCAGGTGCTGTAGGGGTTTTTATTTTTCGCTTCCCTAATGAAAATATACATGGCATTCCTCGCAGCAAATGAAAATGTTTCAATTCTTGCTACTTTTTTCCCGCAGTGGCAAAGAAATATATCGTTTTTTCCTCTGAAAGTTCAACACAATGCAACCTTCCAAAATAGAATTCTGACATCAAGAATTCCGTCTATAGTACATTTGAGTGCACCTGTCATTTTCTCAGTCTCTGTGTATGCATGGAGCAAGATATAGGCTCATGGATTTAAGAATGAGAGGATATCATGAGACAGCAATCTCCACCTACGGCCATACTACCTTGACAGCGCCCGATCCCGTCAGATCTCGGAAGCTAAGCAGGGTGAGGCTTGATTAGTACTGGGTTGGGAGACTGCCTGGGAATACCAGGTGCTGTAGGGGTTTTTATTTTTCGCTTCCCTAATGAAAATATACATGGCATTCCTCGCAGCAAATGAAAATGTTTCATTTCTTGCTACTTTTTTCCCGCAGTGGCAAAGAAATATATCGTTTTTTCCTCTGAAAGTTCAACACAATGCAACCTTCCAAAATAGAATTCTGACATCAAGAATTCCGTCTATAGTACATTTGAGTGCACCTGTCATTTTCTCAGTCTCTGTGTATGCATGGAGCAAGATATAGGCTCATGGATTTAAGAATGAGAGGATATCATGAGACAGCAATCTCCACCTACGGCCATACTACCTTGAAAGCGCCCGATCCCGTCAGATCTCGGAAGCTAAGCAGGGTGAGGCTTGATTAGTACTGGGTTGGGAGACTGCCTGGGAATACCAGGTGCTGTAGGGGTTTTTATTTTTCGCTTCCCTAATGAAAATATACATGGCATTCCTCGCAGCAAATGAAAATGTTTCATTTCTTGCTACTTTTTTCCCGCAGTGGCAAAGAAATATATCGTTTTTTCCTCAGAAAGTTCAACACAATGCAACCTTCCAAAATAGAATTCTGACATCAAGAATTCCGTCTATAGTACATTTGAGTGCACCTGTCATTTTCTCAGTCTCTGTGTATGCATGGAGCAAGATATAGGCTCATGGATTTAAGAATGAGAGGATATCATGAGACAGCAATCTCCACCTACGGCCATACTACCTTGACAGCGCCCGATCCCGTCAGATCTCGGAAGCTAAGCAGGGTGAGGCTTGATTAGTACTGGGTTGGGAGACTGCCTGGGAATACCAGGTGCTGTAGGGGTTTTTATTTTTCGCTTCCCTAATGAAAATATACATGGCATTCCTCGCAGCAAATGAAAATGTTTCAATTCTTGCTACTTTTTTCCCGCAGTGGCAAAGAAATATATCGTTTTTTCCTCTGAAAGTTCAACACAATGCAACCTTCCAAAATAGAATTCTGACATCAAGAATTCCGTCTATAGTACATTTGAGTGCACCTGTCATTTTCTCAGTCTCTGTGTATGCATGGAGCAAGATATAGGCTCATGGATTTAAGAATGAGAGGATATCATGAGACAGCAATCTCCACCTACGGCCATACTACCTTGACAGCGCCCGATCCCGTCAGATCTCGGAAGCTAAGCAGGGTGAGGCTTGATTAGTACTGGGTTGGGAGACTGCCTGGGAATACCAGGTGCTGTAGGGGTTTTTATTTTTCGCTTCCCTAATGAAAATATACATGGCATTCCTCGCAGCAAATGAAAATGTTTCATTTCTTGCTACTTTTTTCCCGCAGTGGCAAAGAAATATATCGTTTTTTCCTCTGAAAGTTCAACACAATGCAACCTTCCAAAATAGAATTCTGACATCAAGAATTCCGTCTATAGTACATTTGAGTGCACCTGTCATTTTCTCAGTCTCTGTGTATGCATGGAGCAAGATATAGGCTCATGGATTTAAGAATGAGAGGATATCATGAGACAGCAATCTCCACCTACGGCCATACTACCTTGAAAGCGCCCGATCCCGTCAGATCTCGGAAGCTAAGCAGGGTGAGGCTTGATTAGTACTGGGTTGGGAGACTGCCTGGGAATACCAGGTGCTGTAGGGGTTTTTATTTTTCGCTTCCCTAATGAAAATATACATGGCATTCCTCGCAGCAAATGAAAATGTTTCATTTCTTGCTACTTTTTTCCCGCAGTGGCAAAGAAATATATCGTTTTTTCCTCAGAAAGTTCAACACAATGCAACCTTCCAAAATAGAATTCTGACATCAAGAATTCCGTCTATAGTACATTTGAGTGCACCTGTCATTTTCTCAGTCTCTGTGTATGCATGGAGCAAGATATAGGCTCATGGATTTAAGAATGAGAGGATATCATGAGACAGCAATCTCCACCTACGGCCATACTACCTTGACAGCGCCCGATCCCGTCAGATCTCGGAAGCTAAGCAGGGTGAGGCTTGATTAGTACTGGGTTGGGAGACTGCCTGGGAATACCAGGTGCTGTAGGGGTTTTTATTTTTCGCTTCCCTAATGAAAATATACATGGCATTCCTCGCAGCAAATGAAAATGTTTCAATTCTTGCTACTTTTTTCCCGCAGTGGCAAAGAAATATATCGTTTTTTCCTCTGAAAGTTCAACACAATGCAACCTTCCAAAATAGAATTCTGACATCAAGAATTCCGTCTATAGTACATTTGAGTGCACCTGTCATTTTCTCAGTCTCTGTGTATGCATGGAGCAAGATATAGGCTCATGGATTTAAGAATGAGAGGATATCATGAGACAGCAATCTCCACCTACGGCCATACTACCTTGACAGCGCCCGATCCCGTCAGATCTCGGAAGCTAAGCAGGGTGAGGCTTGATTAGTACTGGGTTGGGAGACTGCCTGGGAATACCAGGTGCTGTAGGGGTTTTTATTTTTCGCTTCCCTAATGAAAATATACATGGCATTCCTCGCAGCAAATGAAAATGTTTCATTTCTTGCTACTTTTTTCCCGCAGTGGCAAAGAAATATATCGTTTTTTCCTCTGAAAGTTCAACACAATGCAACCTTCCAAAATAGAATTCTGACATCAAGAATTCCGTCTATAGTACATTTGAGTGCACCTGTCATTTTCTCAGTCTCTGTGTATGCATGGAGCAAGATATAGGCTCATGGATTTAAGAATGAGAGGATATCATGAGACAGCAATCTCCACCTACGGCCATACTACCTTGACAGCGCCCGATCCCGTCAGATCTCGGAAGCTAAGCAGGGTGAGGCTTGATTAGTACTGGGTTGGGAGACTGCCTGGGAATACCAGGTGCTGTAGGGGTTTTTATTTTTCGCTTCCCTAATGAAAATATACATGGCATTCCTCGCAGCAAATGAAAATGTTTCAATTCTTGCTACTTTTTTCCCGCAGTGGCAAAGAAATATATCGTTTTTTCCTCTGAAAGTTCAACACAATGCAACCTTCCAAAATAGAATTCTGACATCAAGAATTCCGTCTATAGTACATTTGAGTGCACCTGTCATTTTCTCAGTCTCTGTGTATGCATGGAGCAAGATATAGGCTCATGGATTTAAGAATGAGAGGATATCATGAGACAGCAATCTCCACCTACGGCCATACTACCTTGACAGCGCCCGATCCCGTCAGATCTCGGAAGCTAAGCAGGGTGAGGCTTGATTAGTACTGGGTTGGGAGACTGCCTGGGAATACCAGGTGCTGTAGGGGTTTTTATTTTTCGCTTCCCTAATGAAAATATACATGGCATTCCTCGCAGCAAATGAAAATGTTTCATTTCTTGCTACTTTTTTCCCGCAGTGGCAAAGAAATATATCGTTTTTTCCTCTGAAAGTTCAACACAATGCAACCTTCCAAAATAGAATTCTGACATCAAGAATTCCGTCTATAGTACATTTGAGTGCACCTGTCATTTTCTCAGTCTCTGTGTATGCATGGAGCAAGATATAGGCTCATGGATTTAAGAATGAGAGGATATCATGAGACAGCAATCTCCACCTACGGCCATACTACCTTGAAAGCGCCCGATCCCGTCAGATCTCGGAAGCTAAGCAGGGTGAGGCTTGATTAGTACTGGGTTGGGAGACTGCCTGGGAATACCAGGTGCTGTAGGGGTTTTTATTTTTCGCTTCCCTAATGAAAATATACATGGCATTCCTCGCAGCAAATGAAAATGTTTCATTTCTTGCTACTTTTTTCCCGCAGTGGCAAAGAAATATATCGTTTTTTCCTCAGAAAGTTCAACACAATGCAACCTTCCAAAATAGAATTCTGACATCAAGAATTCCGTCTATAGTACATTTGAGTGCACCTGTCATTTTCTCAGTCTCTGTGTATGCATGGAGCAAGATATAGGCTCATGGATTTAAGAATGAGAGGATATCATGAGACAGCAATCTCCACCTACGGCCATACTACCTTGACAGCGCCCGATCCCGTCAGATCTCGGAAGCTAAGCAGGGTGAGGCTTGATTAGTACTGGGTTGGGAGACTGCCTGGGAATACCAGGTGCTGTAGGGGTTTTTATTTTTCGCTTCCCTAATGAAAATATACATGGCATTCCTCGCAGCAAATGAAAATGTTTCAATTCTTGCTACTTTTTTCCCGCAGTGGCAAAGAAATATATCGTTTTTTCCTCTGAAAGTTCAACACAATGCAACCTTCCAAAATAGAATTCTGACATCAAGAATTCCGTCTATAGTACATTTGAGTGCACCTGTCATTTTCTCAGTCTCTGTGTATGCATGGAGCAAGATATAGGCTCATGGATTTAAGAATGAGAGGATATCATGAGACAGCAATCTCCACCTACGGCCATACTACCTTGACAGCGCCCGATCCCGTCAGATCTCGGAAGCTAAGCAGGGTGAGGCTTGATTAGTACTGGGTTGGGAGACTGCCTGGGAATACCAGGTGCTGTAGGGGTTTTTATTTTTCGCTTCCCTAATGAAAATATACATGGCATTCCTCGCAGCAAATGAAAATGTTTCATTTCTTGCTACTTTTTTCCCGCAGTGGCAAAGAAATATATCGTTTTTTCCTCTGAAAGTTCAACACAATGCAACCTTCCAAAATAGAATTCTGACATCAAGAATTCCGTCTATAGTACATTTGAGTGCACCTGTCATTTTCTCAGTCTCTGTGTATGCATGGAGCAAGATATAGGCTCATGGATTTAAGAATGAGAGGATATCATGAGACAGCAATCTCCACCTACGGCCATACTACCTTGACAGCGCCCGATCCCGTCAGATCTCGGAAGCTAAGCAGGGTGAGGCTTGATTAGTACTGGGTTGGGAGACTGCCTGGGAATACCAGGTGCTGTAGGGGTTTTTATTTTTCGCTTCCCTAATGAAAATATACATGGCATTCCTCGCAGCAAATGAAAATGTTTCATTTCTTGCTACTTTTTTCCCGCAGTGGCAAAGAAATCTATCGTTTTTTCCTCTGAAAGTTCAACACAATGCAACCTTCCAAAATAGAATTCTGACATCAAGAATTCCGTCTATAGTACATTTGAGTGCACCTGTCATTTTCTCAGTCTCTGTGTATGCATGGAGCAAGATATAGGCTCATGGATTTAAGAATGAGAGGATATCATGAGACAGCAATCTCCACCTACGGCCATACTACCTTGAAAGCGCCCGATCCCGTCAGATCTCGGAAGCTAAGCAGGGTGAGGCTTGATTAGTACTGGGTTGGGAGACTGCCTGGGAATACCAGGTGCTGTGGGTGTTTTTATTTTTTGCTTCCCTAATGAAAATATACATGGCATTCCTTGCAGCAAATGAAAATGTTTCATTTTTTACTACTTTTTTCCCGCAGTGGCAAAGAAATATATCGTTTTTTCCTCAGAAAGTTCAACACAATGCAACCTTCCAAAATAGAATTCTGACATCAAGAATTCCGTCTATAGTACATTTGAGTGCACCTGTCATTTTCTCAGTCTCTGTGTATGCATGGAGCAAGATATAGGCTCATGGATTTAAGAATGAGAGGATATCATGAGACAGCAATCTCCACCTACGGCCATACTACCTTGAAAGCGCCCGATCCCGTCAGATCTCGGAAGCTAAGCAGGGTGAGGCTTGATTAGTCCTGGGTTGGGAGACTGCCTGGGAATACCAGGTGCTGTAGGGGTTTTTATTTTTCGCTTCCCTAATGAAAATATACATGGCATTCCTCGCAGCAAATGAAAATGTTTCATTTCTTGCTACTTTTTTCCCGGAGTGGCAAAGAAATATATTGTTTTTTCCTCTGAAAGTTCAACACAATGCAACCTTCCAAAATAGAATTCTGACATCAAGAATTCCGTCTATAGTATATTTGAGTGCACCTGTCATTTTCTCAGTCTCTGATTTAATTTCTCCATTTAAGGTAATTCTTCAAGAATGTATTTTTTTAACGGTCACAATAATACACTTATGCCTCCCATGTCATTTAGAAATATATCATACAGGCCTCAGAACACTCAGCATGTTATATGGTGAGCTTGTGGCTCACAGAGTTGGGGTGTGCAGTGTTCAAGCTGATACTTGGAAGAGATAGTGAGTTCAAATCCAAACAGGAGGAGGTTGAATATAGGCACCTCTGAAATTTTTTACTACTTTTTTCCCGCAGTGGCAAAGAAATCTATCGTTTTTTCCTCTGAAAGTTCAACACAATGCAACCTTCCAAAATAGAATTCTGACATCAAGAATTCCGTCTATAGTACATTTGAGTGCACCTGTCATTTTCTCAGTCTCTGTGTATGCATGGAGCAAGATATAGGCTCATGGATTTAAGAATGAGAGGATATCATGAGACAGCAATCTCCACCTACGGCCATACTACCTTGACAGCGCCCGATCCCGTCAGATCTCGGAAGCTAAGCAGGTTGAGGCTTGATTAGTACTGGGTTGGGAGACTGCCTGGGAATACCAGGTGCTGTAGGGGTTTTTATTTTTCGCTTCCCTAATGAAAATATACATGGCATTCCTCGCAGCAAATGAAAATGTTTCAATTCTTGCTACTTTTTTCCCGCAGTGGCAAAGAAATATATCGTTTTTTCCTCTGAAAGTTCAACACAATGCAACCTTCCAAAATAGAATTCTGACATCAAGAATTCCGTCTATAGTACATTTGAGTGCACCTGTCATTTTCTCAGTCTCTGTGTATGCATGGAGCAAGATATAGGCTCATGGATTTAAGAATGAGAGGATATCATGAGACAGCAATCTCCACCTACGGCCATACTACCTTGACAGCGCCCGATCCCGTCAGATCTCGGAAGCTAAGCAGGGTGAGGCTTGATTAGTACTGGGTTGGGAGACTGCCTGGGAATACCAGGTGCTGTAGGGGTTTTTATTTTTCGCTTCCCTAATGAAAATATACATGGCATTCCTCGCAGCAAATGAAAATGTTTCATTTCTTGCTACTTTTTTCCCGCAGTGGCAAAGAAATATATCGTTTTTTCCTCTGAAAGTTCAACACAATGCAACCTTCCAAAATAGAATTCTGACATCAAGAATTCCGTCTATAGTACATTTGAGTGCACCTGTCATTTTCTCAGTCTCTGTGTATGCATGGAGCAAGATATAGGCTCATGGATTTAAGAATGAGAGGATATCATGAGACAGCAATCTCCACCTACGGCCATACTACCTTGACAGCGCCCGATCCCGTCAGATCTCGGAAGCTAAGCAGGGTGAGGCTTGATTAGTACTGGGTTGGGAGACTGCCTGGGAATACCAGGTGCTGTAGGGGTTTTTATTTTTCGCTTCCCTAATGAAAATATACATGGCATTCCTCGCAGCAAATGAAAATGTTTCATTTCTTGCTACTTTTTTCCCGCAGTGGCAAAGAAATATATCGTTTTTTCCTCTGAAAGTTCAACACAATGCAACCTTCCAAAATAGAATTCTGACATCAAGAATTCCGTCTATAGTACATTTGAGTGCACCTGTCATTTTCTCAGTCTCTGTGTATGCATGGAGCAAGATATAGGCTCATGGATTTAAGAATGAGAGGATATCATGAGACAGCAATCTCCACCTACGGCCATACTACCTTGAAAGCGCCCGATCCCGTCAGATCTCGGAAGCTAAGCAGGGTGAGGCTTGATTAGTACTGGGTTGGGAGACTGCCTGGGAATACCAGGTGCTGTGGGTGTTTTTATTTTTTGCTTCCCTAATGAAAATATACATGGCATTCCTTGCAGCAAATGAAAATGTTTCATTTTTTACTACTTTTTTCCCGCAGTGGCAAAGAAATATATCGTTTTTTCCTCAGAAAGTTCAACACAATGCAACCTTCCAAAATAGAATTCTGACATCAAGAATTCCGTCTATAGTACATTTGAGTGCACCTGTCATTTTCTCAGTCTCTGTGTATGCATGGAGCAAGATATAGGCTCATGGATTTAAGAATGAGAGGATATCATGAGACAGCAATCTCCACCTACGGCCATACTACCTTGACAGCGCCCGATCCCGTCAGATCTCGGAAGCTAAGCAGGGTGAGGCTTGATTAGTACTGGGTTGGGAGACTGCCTGGGAATACCAGGTGCTGTAGGGGTTTTTATTTTTCGCTTCCCTAATGAAAATATACATGGCATTCCTCGCAGCAAATGAAAATGTTTCAATTCTTGCTACTTTTTTCCCGCAGTGGCAAAGAAATATATCGTTTTTTCCTCTGAAAGTTCAACACAATGCAACCTTCCAAAATAGAATTCTGACATCAAGAATTCCGTCTATAGTACATTTGAGTGCACCTGTCATTTTCTCAGTCTCTGTGTATGCATGGAGCAAGATATAGGCTCATGGATTTAAGAATGAGAGGATATCATGAGACAGCAATCTCCACCTACGGCCATACTACCTTGACAGCGCCCGATCCCGTCAGATCTCGGAAGCTAAGCAGGGTGAGGCTTGATTAGTACTGGGTTGGGAGACTGCCTGGGAATACCAGGTGCTGTAGGGGTTTTTATTTTTCGCTTCCCTAATGAAAATATACATGGCATTCCTCGCAGCAAATGAAAATGTTTCATTTCTTGCTACTTTTTTCCCGCAGTGGCAAAGAAATATATCGTTTTTTCCTCTGAAAGTTCAACACAATGCAACCTTCCAAAATAGAATTCTGACATCAAGAATTCCGTCTATAGTACATTTGAGTGCACCTGTCATTTTCTCAGTCTCTGTGTATGCATGGAGCAAGATATAGGCTCATGGATTTAAGAATGAGAGGATATCATGAGACAGCAATCTCCACCTACGGCCATACTACCTTGACAGCGCCCGATCCCGTCAGATCTCGGAAGCTAAGCAGGGTGAGGCTTGATTAGTACTGGGTTGGGAGACTGCCTGGGAATACCAGGTGCTGTAGGGGTTTTTATTTTTCGCTTCCCTAATGAAAATATACATGGCATTCCTCGCAGCAAATGAAAATGTTTCATTTCTTGCTACTTTTTTCCCGCAGTGGCAAAGAAATATATCGTTTTTTCCTCTGAAAGTTCAACACAATGCAACCTTCCAAAATAGAATTCTGACATCAAGAATTCCGTCTATAGTACATTTGAGTGCACCTGTCATTTTCTCAGTCTCTGTGTATGCATGGAGCAAGATATAGGCTCATGGATTTAAGAATGAGAGGATATCATGAGACAGCAATCTCCACCTACGGCCATACTACCTTGAAAGCGCCCGATCCCGTCAGATCTCGGAAGCTAAGCAGGGTGAGGCTTGATTAGTACTGGGTTGGGAGACTGCCTGGGAATACCAGGTGCTGTGGGTGTTTTTATTTTTTGCTTCCCTAATGAAAATATACATGGCATTCCTTGCAGCAAATGAAAATGTTTCATTTTTTACTACTTTTTTCCCGCAGTGGCAAAGAAATATATCGTTTTTTCCTCAGAAAGTTCAACACAATGCAACCTTCCAAAATAGAATTCTGACATCAAGAATTCCGTCTATAGTACATTTGAGTGCACCTGTCATTTTCTCAGTCTCTGTGTATGCATGGAGCAAGATATAGGCTCATGGATTTAAGAATGAGAGGATATCATGAGACAGCAATCTCCACCTACGGCCATACTACCTTGAAAGCGCCCGATCCCGTCAGATCTCGGAAGCTAAGCAGGGTGAGGCTTGATTAGTACTGGGTTGGGAGACTGCCTGGGAATTCCAGGTGCTGTAGGGGTTTTTATTTTTCGCTTCCCTAATGAAAATATACATGGCATTCCTCGCAGCAAATGAAAATGTTTCATTTCTTGCTACTTTTTTCCCGCAGTGTCAAAGAAATCTATCGTTTTTTCCTCTGAAAGTTCAACACAATGCAACCTTCCAAAATAGAATTCTGACATCAAGAATTCCGTCTATAGTACATTTGAGTGCACCTGTCATTTTCTCAGTCTCTGTGTATGCATGGAGCAAGATATAGGCTCATGGATTTAAGAATGAGAGGATATCATGAGACAGCAATCTCCACCTACGGCCATACTACCTTGAAAGCGCCCGATCCCGTCAGATCTCGGAAGCTAAGCAGGGTGAGGCTTGATTAGTACTGGGTTGGGAGACTGCCTGGGAATACCAGGTGCTGTGGGTGTTTTTATTTTTTGCTTCCCTAATGAAAATATACATGGCATTCCTTGCAGCAAATGAAAATGTTTCATTTTTTACTACTTTTTTCCCGCAGTGGCAAAGAAATATATCGTTTTTTCCTCAGAAAGTTCAACACAATGCAACCTTCCAAAATAGAATTCTGACATCAAGAATTCCGTCTATAGTACATTTGAGTGCACCTGTCATTTTCTCAGTCTCTGTGTATGCATGGAGCAAGATATAGGCTCATGGATTTAAGAATGAGTGGATATCATGAGACAGCAATCTCCACCTACGGCCATACTACCTTGAAAGCGCCCGATCCCGTCAGATCTCGGAAGCTAAGCAGGGTGAGGCTTGATTAGTACTGGGTTGGGAGACTGCCTGGGAATACCAGGTGCTGTAGGGGTTTTTATTTTTCGCTTCCCTAATGAAAATATACATGGCATTCCTCGCAGCAAATGAAAATGTTTCATTTCTTGCTACTTTTTTCCCGCAGTGTCAAAGAAATCTATCGTTTTTTCCTCTGAAAGTTCAACACAATGCAACCTTCCAAAATAGAATTCTGACATCAAGAATTCCGTCTATAGTACATTTGAGTGCACCTGTCATTTTCTCAGTCTCTGTGTATGCATGGAGCAAGATATAGGCTCATGGATTTAAGAATGAGAGGATATCATGAGACAGCAATCTCCACCTACGGCCATACTACCTTGAAAGCGCCCGATCCCGTCAGATCTCGGAAGCTAAGCAGGGTGAGGCTTGATTAGTACTGGGTTGGGAGACTGCCTGGGAATACCAGGTGCTGTGGGTGTTTTTATTTTTTGCTTCCCTAATGAAAATATACATGGCATTCCTTGCAGCAAATGAAAATGTTTCATTTTTTACTACTTTTTTCCCGCAGTGGCAAAGAAATATATCGTTTTTTCCTCAGAAAGTTCAACACAATGCAACCTTCCAAAATAGAATTCTGACATCAAGAATTCCGTCTATAGTACATTTGAGTGCACCTGTCATTTTCTCAGTCTCTGTGTATGCATGGAGCAAGATATAGGCTCATGGATTTAAGAATGAGAGGATATCATGAGACAGCAATCTCCACCTACGGCCATACTACCTTGAAAGCGCCCGATCCCGTCAGATCTCGGAAGCTAAGCAGGGTGAGGCTTGATTAGTACTGGGTTGGGAGACTGCCTGGGAATACCAGGTGCTGTAGGGGTTTTTATTTTTCGCTTCCCTAATGAAAATATACATGGCATTCCTCGCAGCAAATGAAAATGTTTCATTTCTTGCTACTTTTTTCCCGCAGTGGCAAAGAAATCTATCGTTTTTTCCTCTGAAAGTTCAACACAATGCAACCTTCCAAAATAGAATTCTGACATCAAGAATTCCGTCTATAGTACATTTGAGTGCACCTGTCATTTTCTCAGTCTCTGTGTATGCATGGAGCAAGATATAGGCTCATGGATTTAAGAATGAGAGGATATCATGAGACAGCAATCTCCACCTACGGCCATACTACCTTGACAGCGCCCGATCCCGTCAGATCTCGGAAGCTAAGCAGGGTGAGGCTTGATTAGTACTGGGTTGGGAGACTGCCTGGGAATACCAGGTGCTGTAGGGGTTTTTATATTTCGCTTCCCTAATGAAAATATACATGGCATTCCTCGCAGCAAATGAAAATGTTTCATTTCTTGCTACTTTTTTCCCGCAGTGGCAAAGAAATCTATCGTTTTTTCCTCTGAAAGTTCAACACAATGCAACATTCCAAAATAGAATTCTGACATCAAGAATTCCGTCTATAGTACATTTGAGTGCACCTGTCATTTTCTCAGTCTCTGTGTATGCATGGAGCAAGATATAGGCTCATGGATTTAAGAATGAGAGGATATCATGAGACAGCAATCTCCACCTACGGCCATACTACCTTGAAAGCGCCCGATCCCGTCAGATCTCGGAAGCTAAGCAGGGTGAGGCTTGATTAGTACTGGGTTGGGAGACTGCCTGGGAATACCAGGTGCTGTGGGTGTTTTTATTTTTTGCTTCCCTAATGAAAATATACATGGCATTCCTTGCAGCAAATGAAAATGTTTCATTTTTTACTACTTTTTTCCCGCAGTGGCAAAGAAATATATCGTTTTTTCCTCAGAAAGTTCAACACAATGCAACCTTCCAAAATAGAATTCTGACATCAAGAATTCCGTCTATAGTACATTTGAGTGCACCTGTCATTTTCTCAGTCTCTGTGTATGCATGGAGCAAGATATAGGCTCATGGATTTAAGAATGAGAGGATATCATGAGACAGCAATCTCCACCTACGGCCATACTACCTTGAAAGCGCCCGATCCCGTCAGATCTCGGAAGCTAAGCAGGGTGAGGCTTGATTAGTCCTGGGTTGGGAGACTGCCTGGGAATACCAGGTGCTGTAGGGGTTTTTATTTTTCGCTTCCCTAATGAAAATATACATGGCATTCCTCGCAGCAAATGAAAATGTTTCATTTCTTGCTACTTTTTTCCCGGAGTGGCAAAGAAATATATTGTTTTTTCCTCTGAAAGTTCAACACAATGCAACCTTCCAAAATAGAATTCTGACATCAAGAATTCCGTCTATAGTATATTTGAGTGCACCTGTCATTTTCTCAGTCTCTGATTTAATTTCTCCATTTAAGGTAATTCTTCAAGAATGTATTTTTTTAACGGTCACAATAATACACTTATGCCTCCCATGTCATTTAGAAATATATCATACAGGCCTCAGAACACTCAGCATGTTATATGGTGAGCTTGTGGCTCACAGAGTTGGGGTGTGCAGTGTTCAAGCTGATACTTGGAAGAGATAGTGAGTTCAAATCCAAACAGGAGGAGGTTGAATATAGGCACCTCTGAAATTTTTTACTACTTTTTTCCCGCAGTGGCAAAGAAATCTATCGTTTTTTCCTCTGAAAGTTCAACACAATGCAACCTTCCAAAATAGAATTCTGACATCAAGAATTCCGTCTATAGTACATTTGAGTGCACCTGTCATTTTCTCAGTCTCTGTGTATGCATGGAGCAAGATATAGGCTCATGGATTTAAGAATGAGAGGATATCATGAGACAGCAATCTCCACCTACGGCCATACTACCTTGACAGCGCCCGATCCCGTCAGATCTCGGAAGCTAAGCAGGGTGAGGCTTGATTAGTACTGGGTTGGGAGACTGCCTGGGAATACCAGGTGCTGTAGGGGTTTTTATTTTTCGCTTCCCTAATGAAAATATACATGGCATTCCTCGCAGCAAATGAAAATGTTTCAATTCTTGCTACTTTTTTCCCGCAGTGGCAAAGAAATATATCGTTTTTTCCTCTGAAAGTTCAACACAATGCAACCTTCCAAAATAGAATTCTGACATCAAGAATTCCGTCTATAGTACATTTGAGTGCACCTGTCATTTTCTCAGTCTCTGTGTATGCATGGAGCAAGATATAGGCTCATGGATTTAAGAATGAGAGGATATCATGAGACAGCAATCTCCACCTACGGCCATACTACCTTGACAGCGCCCGATCCCGTCAGATCTCGGAAGCTAAGCAGGGTGAGGCTTGATTAGTACTGGGTTGGGAGACTGCCTGGGAATACCAGGTGCTGTAGGGGTTTTTATTTTTCGCTTCCCTAATGAAAATATACATGGCATTCCTCGCAGCAAATGAAAATGTTTCATTTCTTGCTACTTTTTTCCCGCAGTGGCAAAGAAATATATCGTTTTTTCCTCTGAAAGTTCAACACAATGCAACCTTCCAAAATAGAATTCTGACATCAAGAATTCCGTCTATAGTACATTTGAGTGCACCTGTCATTTTCTCAGTCTCTGTGTATGCATGGAGCAAGATATAGGCTCATGGATTTAAGAATGAGAGGATATCATGAGACAGCAATCTCCACCTACGGCCATACTACCTTGACAGCGCCCGATCCCGTCAGATCTCGGAAGCTAAGCAGGGTGAGGCTTGATTAGTACTGGGTTGGGAGACTGCCTGGGAATACCAGGTGCTGTAGGGGTTTTTATTTTTCGCTTCCCTAATGAAAATATACATGGCATTCCTCGCAGCAAATGAAAATGTTTCATTTCTTGCTACTTTTTTCCCGCAGTGGCAAAGAAATATATCGTTTTTTCCTCTGAAAGTTCAACACAATGCAACCTTCCAAAATAGAATTCTGACATCAAGAATTCCGTCTATAGTACATTTGAGTGCACCTGTCATTTTCTCAGTCTCTGTGTATGCATGGAGCAAGATATAGGCTCATGGATTTAAGAATGAGAGGATATCATGAGACAGCAATCTCCACCTACGGCCATACTACCTTGAAAGCGCCCGATCCCGTCAGATCTCGGAAGCTAAGCAGGGTGAGGCTTGATTAGTACTGGGTTGGGAGACTGCCTGGGAATACCAGGTGCTGTGGGTGTTTTTATTTTTTGCTTCCCTAATGAAAATATACATGGCATTCCTTGCAGCAAATGAAAATGTTTCATTTTTTACTACTTTTTTCCCGCAGTGGCAAAGAAATATATCGTTTTTTCCTCAGAAAGTTCAACACAATGCAACCTTCCAAAATAGAATTCTGACATCAAGAATTCCGTCTATAGTACATTTGAGTGCACCTGTCATTTTCTCAGTCTCTGTGTATGCATGGAGCAAGATATAGGCTCATGGATTTAAGAATGAGAGGATATCATGAGACAGCAATCTCCACCTACGGCCATACTACCTTGAAAGCGCCCGATCCCGTCAGATCTCGGAAGCTAAGCAGGGTGAGGCTTGATTAGTACTGGGTTGGGAGACTGCCTGGGAATACCAGGTGCTGTAGGGGTTTTTATTTTTCGCTTCCCTAATGAAAATATACATGGCATTCCTCGCAGCAAATGAAAATGTTTCATTTCTTGCTACTTTTTTCCCGCAGTGTCAAAGAAATCTATCGTTTTTTCCTCTGAAAGTTCAACACAATGCAACCTTCCAAAATAGAATTCTGACATCAAGAATTCCGTCTATAGTACATTTGAGTGCACCTGTCATTTTCTCAGTCTCTGTGTATGCATGGAGCAAGATATAGGCTCATGGATTTAAGAATGAGAGGATATCATGAGACAGCAATCTCCACCTACGGCCATACTACCTTGAAAGCGCCCGATCCCGTCAGATCTCGGAAGCTAAGCAGGGTGAGGCTTGATTAGTACTGGGTTGGGAGACTGCCTGGGAATACCAGGTGCTGTGGGTGTTTTTATTTTTTGCTTCCCTAATGAAAATATACATGGCATTCCTTGCAGCAAATGAAAATGTTTCATTTTTTACTACTTTTTTCCCGCAGTGGCAAAGAAATATATCGTTTTTTCCTCAGAAAGTTCAACACAATGCAACCTTCCAAAATAGAATTCTGACATCAAGAATTCCGTCTATAGTACATTTGAGTGCACCTGTCATTTTCTCAGTCTCTGTGTATGCATGGAGCAAGATATAGGCTCATGGATTTAAGAATGAGAGGATATCATGAGACAGCAATCTCCACCTACGGCCATACTACCTTGAAAGCGCCCGATCCCGTCAGATCTCGGAAGCTAAGCAGGGTGAGGCTTGATTAGTACTGGGTTGGGAGACTGCCTGGGAATACCAGGTGCTGTAGGGGTTTTTATTTTTCGCTTCCCTAATGAAAATATACATGGCATTCCTCGCAGCAAATGAAAATGTTTCATTTCTTGCTACTTTTTTCCCGCAGTGTCAAAGAAATCTATCGTTTTTTCCTCTGAAAGTTCAACACAATGCAACCTTCCAAAATAGAATTCTGACATCAAGAATTCCGTCTATAGTACATTTGAGTGCACCTGTCATTTTCTCAGTCTCTGTGTATGCATGGAGCAAGATATAGGCTCATGGATTTAAGAATGAGAGGATATCATGAGACAGCAATCTCCACCTACGGCCATACTACCTTGAAAGCGCCCGATCCCGTCAGATCTCGGAAGCTAAGCAGGGTGAGGCTTGATTAGTACTGGGTTGGGAGACTGCCTGGGAATACCAGGTGCTGTGGGTGTTTTTATTTTTTGCTTCCCTAATGAAAATATACATGGCATTCCTTGCAGCAAATGAAAATGTTTCATTTTTTACTACTTTTTTCCCGCAGTGGCAAAGAAATATATCGTTTTTTCCTCAGAAAGTTCAACACAATGCAACCTTCCAAAATAGAATTCTGACATCAAGAATTCCGTCTATAGTACATTTGAGTGCACCTGTCATTTTCTCAGTCTCTGTGTATGCATGGAGCAAGATATAGGCTCATGGATTTAAGAATGAGAGGATATCATGAGACAGCAATCTCCACCTACGGCCATACTACCTTGAAAGCGCCCGATCCCGTCAGATCTCGGAAGCTAAGCAGGGTGAGGCTTGATTAGTACTGGGTTGGGAGACTGCCTGGGAATACCAGGTGCTGTAGGGGTTTTTATTTTTCGCTTCCCTAATGAAAATATACATGGCATTCCTCGCAGCAAATGAAAATGTTTCATTTCTTGCTACTTTTTTCCCGCAGTGGCAAAGAAATCTATCGTTTTTTCCTCTGAAAGTTCAACACAATGCAACCTTCCAAAATAGAATTCTGACATCAAGAATTCCGTCTATAGTACATTTGAGTGCACCTGTCATTTTCTCAGTCTCTGTGTATGCATGGAGCAAGATATAGGCTCATGGATTTAAGAATGAGAGGATATCATGAGACAGCAATCTCCACCTACGGCCATACTACCTTGACAGCGCCCGATCCCGTCAGATCTCGGAAGCTAAGCAGGGTGAGGCTTGATTAGTACTGGGTTGGGAGACTGCCTGGGAATACCAGGTGCTGTAGGGGTTTTTATATTTCGCTTCCCTAATGAAAATATACATGGCATTCCTCGCAGCAAATGAAAATGTTTCATTTCTTGCTACTTTTTTCCCGCAGTGGCAAAGAAATCTATCGTTTTTTCCTCTGAAAGTTCAACACAATGCAACCTTCCAAAATAGAATTCTGACATCAAGAATTCCGTCTATAGTACATTTGAGTGCACCTGTCATTTTCTCAGTCTCTGTGTATGCATGGAGCAAGATATAGGCTCATGGATTTAAGAATGAGAGGATATCATGAGACAGCAATCTCCACCTACGGCCATACTACCTTGAAAGCGCCCGATCCCGTCAGATCTCGGAAGCTAAGCAGGGTGAGGCTTGATTAGTACTGGGTTGGGAGACTGCCTGGGAATACCAGGTGCTGTGGGTGTTTTTATTTTTTGCTTCCCTAATGAAAATATACATGGCATTCCTTGCAGCAAATGAAAATGTTTCATTTTTTACTACTTTTTTCCCGCAGTGGCAAAGAAATATATCGTTTTTTCCTCAGAAAGTTCAACACAATGCAACCTTCCAAAATAGAATTCTGACATCAAGAATTCCGTCTATAGTACATTTGAGTGCACCTGTCATTTTCTCAGTCTCTGTGTATGCATGGAGCAAGATATAGGCTCATGGATTTAAGAATGAGAGGATATCATGAGACAGCAATCTCCACCTACGGCCATACTACCTTGAAAGCGCCCGATCCCGTCAGATCTCGGAAGCTAAGCAGGGTGAGGCTTGATTAGTCCTGGGTTGGGAGACTGCCTGGGAATACCAGGTGCTGTAGGGGTTTTTATTTTTCGCTTCCCTAATGAAAATATACATGGCATTCCTCGCAGCAAATGAAAATGTTTCATTTCTTGCTACTTTTTTCCCGGAGTGGCAAAGAAATATATTGTTTTTTCCTCTGAAAGTTCAACACAATGCAACCTTCCAAAATAGAATTCTGACATCAAGAATTCCGTCTATAGTATATTTGAGTGCACCTGTCATTTTCTCAGTCTCTGATTTAATTTCTCCATTTAAGGTAATTCTTCAAGAATGTATTTTTTTAACGGTCACAATAATACACTTATGCCTCCCATGTCATTTAGAAATATATCATACAGGCCTCAGAACACTCAGCATGTTATATGGTGAGCTTGTGGCTCACAGAGTTGGGGTGTGCAGTGTTCAAGCTGATACTTGGAAGAGATAGTGAGTTCAAATCCAAACAGGAGGAGGTTGAATATTGGCACCTCTGAAATTTTTTACTACTTTTTTCCCGCAGTGGCAAAGAAATCTATCGTTTTTTCCTCTGAAAGTTCAACACAATGCAACCTTCCAAAATAGAATTCTGACATCAAGAATTCCGTCTATAGTACATTTGAGTGCACCTGTCATTTTCTCAGTCTCTGTGTATGCATGGAGCAAGATATAGGCTCATGGATTTAAGAATGAGAGGATATCATGAGACAGCAATCTCCACCTACGGCCATACTACCTTGACAGCGCCCGATCCCGTCAGATCTCGGAAGCTAAGCAGGGTGAGGCTTGATTAGTACTGGGTTGGGAGACTGCCTGGGAATACCAGGTGCTGTAGGGGTTTTTATTTTTCGCTTCCCTAATGAAAATATACATGGCATTCCTCGCAGCAAATGAAAATGTTTCAATTCTTGCTACTTTTTTCCCGCAGTGGCAAAGAAATATATCGTTTTTTCCTCTGAAAGTTCAACACAATGCAACCTTCCAAAATAGAATTCTGACATCAAGAATTCCGTCTATAGTACATTTGAGTGCACCTGTCATTTTCTCAGTCTCTGTGTATGCATGGAGCAAGATATAGGCTCATGGATTTAAGAATGAGAGGATATCATGAGACAGCAATCTCCACCTACGGCCATACTACCTTGACAGCGCCCGATCCCGTCAGATCTCGGAAGCTAAGCAGGGTGAGGCTTGATTAGTACTGGGTTGGGAGACTGCCTGGGAATACCAGGTGCTGTAGGGGTTTTTATTTTTCGCTTCCCTAATGAAAATATACATGGCATTCCTCGCAGCAAATGAAAATGTTTCATTTCTTGCTACTTTTTTCCCGCAGTGGCAAAGAAATATATCGTTTTTTCCTCTGAAAGTTCAACACAATGCAACCTTCCAAAATAGAATTCTGACATCAAGAATTCCGTCTATAGTACATTTGAGTGCACCTGTCATTTTCTCAGTCTCTGTGTATGCATGGAGCAAGATATAGGCTCATGGATTTAAGAATGAGAGGATATCATGAGACAGCAATCTCCACCTACGGCCATACTACCTTGACAGCGCCCGATCCCGTCAGATCTCGGAAGCTAAGCAGGGTGAGGCTTGATTAGTACTGGGTTGGGAGACTGCCTGGGAATACCAGGTGCTGTAGGGGTTTTTATTTTTCGCTTCCCTAATGAAAATATACATGGCATTCCTCGCAGCAAATGAAAATGTTTCATTTCTTGCTACTTTTTTCCCGCAGTGGCAAAGAAATATATCGTTTTTTCCTCTGAAAGTTCAACACAATGCAACCTTCCAAAATAGAATTCTGACATCAAGAATTCCGTCTATAGTACATTTGAGTGCACCTGTCATTTTCTCAGTCTCTGTGTATGCATGGAGCAAGATATAGGCTCATGGATTTAAGAATGAGAGGATATCATGAGACAGCAATCTCCACCTACGGCCATACTACCTTGAAAGCGCCCGATCCCGTCAGATCTCGGAAGCTAAGCAGGGTGAGGCTTGATTAGTACTGGGTTGGGAGACTGCCTGGGAATACCAGGTGCTGTGGGTGTTTTTATTTTTTGCTTCCCTAATGAAAATATACATGGCATTCCTTGCAGCAAATGAAAATGTTTCATTTTTTACTACTTTTTTCCCGCAGTGGCAAAGAAATATATCGTTTTTTCCTCAGAAAGTTCAACACAATGCAACCTTCCAAAATAGAATTCTGACATCAAGAATTCCGTCTATAGTACATTTGAGTGCACCTGTCATTTTCTCAGTCTCTGTGTATGCATGGAGCAAGATATAGGCTCATGGATTTAAGAATGAGAGGATATCATGAGACAGCAATCTCCACCTACGGCCATACTACCTTGAAAGCGCCCGATCCCGTCAGATCTCGGAAGCTAAGCAGGGTGAGGCTTGATTAGTACTGGGTTGGGAGACTGCCTGGGAATACCAGGTGCTGTAGGGGTTTTTATTTTTCGCTTCCCTAATGAAAATATACATGGCATTCCTCGCAGCAAATGAAAATGTTTCATTTCTTGCTACTTTTTTCCCGCAGTGTCAAAGAAATCTATCGTTTTTTCCTCTGAAAGTTCAACACAATGCAACCTTCCAAAATAGAATTCTGACATCAAGAATTCCGTCTATAGTACATTTGAGTGCACCTGTCATTTTCTCAGTCTCTGTGTATGCATGGAGCAAGATATAGGCTCATGGATTTAAGAATGAGAGGATATCATGAGACAGCAATCTCCACCTACGGCCATACTACCTTGAAAGCGCCCGATCCCGTCAGATCTCGGAAGCTAAGCAGGGTGAGGCTTGATTAGTACTGGGTTGGGAGACTGCCTGGGAATACCAGGTGCTGTGGGTGTTTTTATTTTTTGCTTCCCTAATGAAAATATACATGGCATTCCTTGCAGCAAATGAAAATGTTTCATTTTTTACTACTTTTTTCCCGCAGTGGCAAAGAAATATATCGTTTTTTCCTCAGAAAGTTCAACACAATGCAACCTTCCAAAATAGAATTCTGACATCAAGAATTCCGTCTATAGTACATTTGAGTGCACCTGTCATTTTCTCAGTCTCTGTGTATGCATGGAGCAAGATATAGGCTCATGGATTTAAGAATGAGAGGATATCATGAGACAGCAATCTCCACCTACGGCCATACTACCTTGAAAGCGCCCGATCCCGTCAGATCTCGGAAGCTAAGCAGGGTGAGGCTTGATTAGTACTGGGTTGGGAGACTGCCTGGGAATACCAGGTGCTGTAGGGGTTTTTATTTTTCGCTTCCCTAATGAAAATATACATGGCATTCCTCGCAGCAAATGAAAATGTTTCATTTCTTGCTACTTTTTTCCCGCAGTGTCAAAGAAATCTATCGTTTTTTCCTCTGAAAGTTCAACACAATGCAACCTTCCAAAATAGAATTCTGACATCAAGAATTCCGTCTATAGTACATTTGAGTGCACCTGTCATTTTCTCAGTCTCTGTGTATGCATGGAGCAAGATATAGGCTCATGGATTTAAGAATGAGAGGATATCATGAGACAGCAATCTCCACCTACGGCCATACTACCTTGAAAGCGCCCGATCCCGTCAGATCTCGGAAGCTAAGCAGGGTGAGGCTTGATTAGTACTGGGTTGGGAGACTGCCTGGGAATACCAGGTGCTGTGGGTGTTTTTATTTTTTGCTTCCCTAATGAAAATATACATGGCATTCCTTGCAGCAAATGAAAATGTTTCATTTTTTACTACTTTTTTCCCGCAGTGGCAAAGAAATATATCGTTTTTTCCTCAGAAAGTTCAACACAATGCAACCTTCCAAAATAGAATTCTGACATCAAGAATTCCGTCTATAGTACATTTGAGTGCACCTGTCATTTTCTCAGTCTCTGTGTATGCATGGAGCAAGATATAGGCTCATGGATTTAAGAATGAGAGGATATCATGAGACAGCAATCTCCACCTACGGCCATACTACCTTGAAAGCGCCCGATCCCGTCAGATCTCGGAAGCTAAGCAGGGTGAGGCTTGATTAGTACTGGGTTGGGAGACTGCCTGGGAATACCAGGTGCTGTAGGGGTTTTTATTTTTCGCTTCCCTAATGAAAATATACATGGCATTCCTCGCAGCAAATGAAAATGTTTCATTTCTTGCTACTTTTTTCCCGCAGTGGCAAAGAAATCTATCGTTTTTTCCTCTGAAAGTTCAACACAATGCAACCTTCCAAAATAGAATTCTGACATCAAGAATTCCGTCTATAGTACATTTGAGTGCACCTGTCATTTTCTCAGTCTCTGTGTATGCATGGAGCAAGATATAGGCTCATGGATTTAAGAATGAGAGGATATCATGAGACAGCAATCTCCACCTACGGCCATACTACCTTGACAGCGCCCGATCCCGTCAGATCTCGGAAGCTAAGCAGGGTGAGGCTTGATTAGTACTGGGTTGGGAGACTGCCTGGGAATACCAGGTGCTGTAGGGGTTTTTATATTTCGCTTCCCTAATGAAAATATACATGGCATTCCTCGCAGCAAATGAAAATGTTTCATTTCTTGCTACTTTTTTCCCGCAGTGGCAAAGAAATCTATCGTTTTTTCCTCTGAAAGTTCAACACAATGCAACCTTCCAAAATAGAATTCTGACATCAAGAATTCCGTCTATAGTACATTTGAGTGCACCTGTCATTTTCTCAGTCTCTGTGTATGCATGGAGCAAGATATAGGCTCATGGATTTAAGAATGAGAGGATATCATGAGACAGCAATCTCCACCTACGGCCATACTACCTTGAAAGCGCCCGATCCCGTCAGATCTCGGAAGCTAAGCAGGGTGAGGCTTGATTAGTACTGGGTTGGGAGACTGCCTGGGAATACCAGGTGCTGTGGGTGTTTTTATTTTTTGCTTCCCTAATGAAAATATACATGGCATTCCTTGCAGCAAATGAAAATGTTTCATTTTTTACTACTTTTTTCCCGCAGTGGCAAAGAAATATATCGTTTTTTCCTCAGAAAGTTCAACACAATGCAACCTTCCAAAATAGAATTCTGACATCAAGAATTCCGTCTATAGTACATTTGAGTGCACCTGTCATTTTCTCAGTCTCTGTGTATGCATGGAGCAAGATATAGGCTCATGGATTTAAGAATGAGAGGATATCATGAGACAGCAATCTCCACCTACGGCCATACTACCTTGAAAGCGCCCGATCCCGTCAGATCTCGGAAGCTAAGCAGGGTGAGGCTTGATTAGTACTGGGTTGGGAGACTGCCTGGGAATACCAGGTGCTGTAGGGGTTTTTATTTTTCGCTTCCCTAATGAAAATATACATGGCATTCCTCGCAGCAAATGAAAATGTTTCATTTCTTGCTACTTTTTTCCCGGAGTGGCAAAGAAATATATTGTTTTTTCCTCTGAAAGTTCAACACAATGCAACCTTCCAAAATAGAATTCTGACATCAAGAATTCCGTCTATAGTATATTTGAGTGCACCTGTCATTTTCTCAGTCTCTGATTTAATTTCTCCATTTAAGGTAATTCTTCAAGAATGTATTTTTTTAACGGTCACAATAATACACTTATGCCTCCCATGTCATTTAGAAATATATCATACAGGCCTCAGAACACTCAGCATGTTATATGGTGAGCTTGTGGCTCACAGAGTTGGGGTGTGCAGTGTTCAAGCTGATACTTGGAAGAGATAGTGAGTTCAAATCCAAACAGGAGGAGGTTGAATATAGGCACCTCTGAAATTTTTTACTACTTTTTTCCCGCAGTGGCAAAGAAATCTATCGTTTTTTCCTTTGAAAGTTCAACACAATACAACCTTCCAAAATAGAATTCTGACATCAAGAATTCCGTCTATAGTACATTTGAGTGCACCTGTCATTTTCTCAGTCTCTGTGTATGCATGGAGCAAGATATAGGCTCATGGATTTAAGAATGAGAGGATATCATGAGACAGCAATCTCCACCTACGGCCATACTACCTTGACAGCGCCCGATCCCGTCAGATCTCGGAAGCTAAGCAGGGTGAGGCTTGATTAGTACTGGGTTGGGAGACTGCCTGGGAATACCAGGTGCTGTAGGGGTTTTTATTTTTCGCTTCCCTAATGAAAATATACATGGCATTCCTCGCAGCAAATGAAAATGTTTCATTTCTTGCTACTTTTTTCCCGCAGTGTCAAAGAAATATATCGTTTTTTCCTCTGAAAGTTCAACACAATGCAACCTTCCAAAATAGAATTCTGACATCAAGAATTCCGTCTATAGTACATTTGAGTGCACCTGTCATTTTCTCAGTCTCTGTGTATGCATGGAGCAAGATATAGGCTCATGGATTTAAGAATGAGAGGATATCATGAGACAGCAATCTCCACCTACGGCCATACTACCTTGAAAGCGCCCGATCCCGTCAGATCTCGGAAGCTAAGCAGGGTGAGGCTTGATTAGTACTGGGTTGGGAGACTGCCTGGGAATACCAGGTGCTGTGGGTGTTTTTATTTTTTGCTTCCCTAATGAAAATATACATGGCATTCCTTGCAGCAAATGAAAATGTTTCATTTTTTACTACTTTTTTCCCGCAGTGGCAAAGAAATATATCGTTTTTTCCTCAGAAAGTTCAACACAATGCAACCTTCCAAAATAGAATTCTGACATCAAGAATTCCGTCTATAGTACATTTGAGTGCACCTGTCATTTTCTCAGTCTCTGTGTATGCATGGAGCAAGATATAGGCTCATGGATTTAAGAATGAGAGGATATCATGAGACAGCAATCTCCACCTACGGCCATACTACCTTGAAAGCGCCCGATCCCGTCAGATCTCGGAAGCTAAGCAGGGTGAGGCTTGATTAGTCCTGGGTTGGGAGACTGCCTGGGAATACCAGGTGCTGTAGGGGTTTTTATTTTTCGCTTCCCTAATGAAAATATACATGGCATTCCTCGCAGCAAATGAAAATGTTTCATTTCTTGCTACTTTTTTCCCGGAGTGGCAAAGAAATATATTGTTTTTTCCTCTGAAAGTTCAACACAATGCAACCTTCCAAAATAGAATTCTGACATCAAGAATTCCGTCTATAGTATATTTGAGTGCACCTGTCATTTTCTCAGTCTCTGATTTAATTTCTCCATTTAAGGTAATTCTTCAAGAATGTATTTTTTTAACGGTCACAATAATACACTTATGCCTCCCATGTCATTTAGAAATATATCATACAGGCCTCAGAACACTCAGCATGTTATATGGTGAGCTTGTGGCTCACAGAGTTGGGGTGTGCAGTGTTCAAGCTGATACTTGGAAGAGATAGTGAGTTCAAATCCAAACAGGAGGAGGTTGAATATAGGCACCTCTGAAATTTTTTACTACTTTTTTCCCGCAGTGGCAAAGAAATCTATCGTTTTTTCCTCTGAAAGTTCAACACAATGCAACCTTCCAAAATAGAATTCTGACATCAAGAATTCCGTCTATAGTACATTTGAGTGCACCTGTCATTTTCTCAGTCTCTGTGTATGCATGGAGCAAGATATAGGCTCATGGATTTAAGAATGAGAGGATATCATGAGACAGCAATCTCCACCTACGGCCATACTACCTTGACAGCGCCCGATCCCGTCAGATCTCGGAAGCTAAGCAGGGTGAGGCTTGATTAGTACTGGGTTGGGAGACTGCCTGGGAATACCAGGTGCTGTAGGGGTTTTTATTTTTCGCTTCCCTAATGAAAATATACATGGCATTCCTCGCAGCAAATGAAAATGTTTCAATTCTTGCTACTTTTTTCCCGCAGTGGCAAAGAAATATATCGTTTTTTCCTCTGAAAGTTCAACACAATGCAACCTTCCAAAATAGAATTCTGACATCAAGAATTCCGTCTATAGTACATTTGAGTGCACCTGTCATTTTCTCAGTCTCTGTGTATGCATGGAGCAAGATATAGGC
Organism: Ascaphus truei; assembly: GCF_040206685.1. Lineage (NCBI taxonomy): Eukaryota > Metazoa > Chordata > Amphibia > Anura > Ascaphidae > Ascaphus > Ascaphus truei. The sequence goes on from NW_027455772.1 coordinate 197,426, forward strand.
TCATGGATTTAAGAATGAGAGGATATCATGAGACAGCAATCTCCACCTACGGCCATACTACCTTGACAGCGCCCGATCCCGTCAGATCTCGGAAGCTAAGCAGGGTGAGGCTTGATTAGTACTGGGTTGGGAGACTGCCTGGGAATACCAGGTGCTGTGGGTGTTTTTATTTTTTGCTTCCCTAATGAAAATATACATGGCATTCCTTGCAGCAAATGAAAATGTTTCATTTTTTACTACTTTTTTCCCGCAGTGGCAAAGAAATATATCGTTTTTTCCTCAGAAAGTTCAACACAATGCAACCTTCCAAAATAGAATTCTGACATCAAGAATTCCGTCTATAGTACATTTGAGTGCACCTGTCATTTTCTCAGTCTCTGTGTATGCATGGAGCAAGATATAGGCTCATGGATTTAAGAATGAGAGGATATCATGAGACAGCAATCTCCACCTACGGCCATACTACCTTGAAAGCGCCCGATCCCGTCAGATCTCGGAAGCTAAGCAGGGTGAGGCTTGATTAGTCCTGGGTTGGGAGACTGCCTGGGAATACCAGGTGCTGTAGGGGTTTTTATTTTTCGCTTCCCTAATGAAAATATACATGGCATTCCTCGCAGCAAATGAAAATGTTTCATTTCTTGCTACTTTTTTCCCGGAGTGGCAAAGAAATATATTGTTTTTTCCTCTGAAAGTTCAACACAATGCAACCTTCCAAAATAGAATTCTGACATCAAGAATTCCGTCTATAGTATATTTGAGTGCACCTGTCATTTTCTCAGTCTCTGATTTAATTTCTCCATTTAAGGTAATTCTTCAAGAATGTATTTTTTTAACGGTCACAATAATACACTTATGCCTCCCATGTCATTTAGAAATATATCATACAGGCCTCAGAACACTCAGCATGTTATATGGTGAGCTTGTGGCTCACAGAGTTGGGGTGTGCAGTGTTCAAGCTGATACTTGGAAGAGATAGTGAGTTCAAATCCAAACAGGAGGAGGTTGAATATAGGCACCTCTGAAATTTTTTACTACTTTTTTCCCGCAGTGGCAAAGAAATCTATCGTTTTTTCCTCTGAAAGTTCAACACAATGCAACCTTCCAAAATAGAATTCTGACATCAAGAATTCCGTCTATAGTACATTTGAGTGCACCTGTCATTTTCTCAGTCTCTGTGTATGCATGGAGCAAGATATAGGCTCATGGATTTAAGAATGAGAGGATATCATGAGACAGCAATCTCCACCTACGGCCATACTACCTTGACAGCGCCCGATCCCGTCAGATCTCGGAAGCTAAGCAGGGTGAGGCTTGATTAGTACTGGGTTGGGAGACTGCCTGGGAATACCAGGTGCTGTAGGGGTTTTTATTTTTCGCTTCCCTAATGAAAATATACATGGCATTCCTCGCAGCAAATGAAAATGTTTCAATTCTTGCTACTTTTTTCCCGCAGTGGCAAAGAAATATATCGTTTTTTCCTCTGAAAGTTCAACACAATGCAACCTTCCAAAATAGAATTCTGACATCAAGAATTCCGTCTATAGTACATTTGAGTGCACCTGTCATTTTCTCAGTCTCTGTGTATGCATGGAGCAAGATATAGGCTCATGGATTTAAGAATGAGAGGATATCATGAGACAGCAATCTCCACCTACGGCCATACTACCTTGACAGCGCCCGATCCCGTCAGATCTCGGAAGCTAAGCAGGGTGAGGCTTGATTAGTACTGGGTTGGGAGACTGCCTGGGAATACCAGGTGCTGTAGGGGTTTTTATTTTTCGCTTCCCTAATGAAAATATACATGGCATTCCTCGCAGCAAATGAAAATGTTTCATTTCTTGCTACTTTTTTCCCGCAGTGTCAAAGAAATATATCGTTTTTTCCTCTGAAAGTTCAACACAATGCAACCTTCCAAAATAGAATTCTGACATCAAGAATTCCGTCTATAGTACATTTGAGTGCACCTGTCATTTTCTCAGTCTCTGTGTATGCATGGAGCAAGATATAGGCTCATGGATTTAAGAATGAGAGGATATCATGAGACAGCAATCTCCACCTACGGCCATACTACCTTGACAGCGCCCGATCCCGTCAGATCTCGGAAGCTAAGCAGGGTGAGGCTTGATTAGTACTGGGTTGGGAGACTGCCTGGGAATACCAGGTGCTGTAGGGGTTTTTATTTTTCGCTTCCCTAATGAAAATATACATGGCATTCCTCGCAGCAAATGAAAATGTTTCATTTCTTGCTACTTTTTTCCCGCAGTGTCAAAGAAATATATCGTTTTTTCCTCTGAAAGTTCAACACAATGCAACCTTCCAAAATAGAATTCTGACATCAAGAATTCCGTCTATAGTACATTTGAGTGCACCTGTCATTTTCTCAGTCTCTGTGTATGCATGGAGCAAGATATAGGCTCATGGATTTAAGAATGAGAGGATATCATGAGACAGCAATCTCCACCTACGGCCATACTACCTTGAAAGCGCCCGATCCCGTCAGATCTCGGAAGCTAAGCAGGGTGAGGCTTGATTAGTACTGGGTTGGGAGACTGCCTGGGAATACCAGGTGCTGTGGGTGTTTTTATTTTTTGCTTCCCTAATGAAAATATACATGGCATTCCTTGCAGCAAATGAAAATGTTTCATTTTTTACTACTTTTTTCCCGCAGTGGCAAAGAAATATATCGTTTTTTCCTCAGAAAGTTCAACACAATGCAACCTTCCAAAATAGAATTCTGACATCAAGAATTCCGTCTATAGTACATTTGAGTGCACCTGTCATTTTCTCAGTCTCTGTGTATGCATGGAGCAAGATATAGGCTCATGGATTTAAGAATGAGAGGATATCATGAGACAGCAATCTCCACCTACGGCCATACTACCTTGAAAGCGCCCGATCCCGTCAGATCTCGGAAGCTAAGCAGGGTGAGGCTTGATTAGTCCTGGGTTGGGAGACTGCCTGGGAATACCAGGTGCTGTAGGGGTTTTTATTTTTCGCTTCCCTAATGAAAATATACATGGCATTCCTCGCAGCAAATGAAAATGTTTCATTTCTTGCTACTTTTTTCCCGGAGTGGCAAAGAAATATATTGTTTTTTCCTCTGAAAGTTCAACACAATGCAACCTTCCAAAATAGAATTCTGACATCAAGAATTCCGTCTATAGTATATTTGAGTGCACCTGTCATTTTCTCAGTCTCTGATTTAATTTCTCCATTTAAGGTAATTCTTCAAGAATGTATTTTTTTAACGGTCACAATAATACACTTATGCCTCCCATGTCATTTAGAAATATATCATACAGGCCTCAGAACACTCAGCATGTTATATGGTGAGCTTGTGGCTCACAGAGTTGGGGTGTGCAGTGTTCAAGCTGATACTTGGAAGAGATAGTGAGTTCAAATCCAAACAGGAGGAGGTTGAATATAGGCACCTCTGAAATTTTTTACTACTTTTTTCCCGCAGTGGCAAAGAAATCTATCGTTTTTTCCTCTGAAAGTTCAACACAATGCAACCTTCCAAAATAGAATTCTGACATCAAGAATTCCGTCTATAGTACTTTTGAGTGCACCTGTCATTTTCTCAGTCTCTGTGTATGCATGGAGCAAGATATAGGCTCATGGATTTAAGAATGAGAGGATATCATGAGACAGCAATCTCCACCTACGGCCATACTACCTTGACAGCGCCCGATCCCGTCAGATCTCGGAAGCTAAGCAGGGTGAGGCTTGATTAGTACTGGGTTGGGAGACTGCCTGGGAATACCAGGTGCTGTAGGGGTTTTTATTTTTCGCTTCCCTAATGAAAATATACATGGCATTCCTCGCAGCAAATGAAAATGTTTCAATTCTTGCTACTTTTTTCCCGCAGTGGCAAAGAAATATATCGTTTTTTCCTCTGAAAGTTCAACACAATGCAACCTTCCAAAATAGAATTCTGACATCAAGAATTCCGTCTATAGTACATTTGAGTGCACCTGTCATTTTCTCAGTCTCTGTGTATGCATGGAGCAAGATATAGGCTCATGGATTTAAGAATGAGAGGATATCATGAGACAGCAATCTCCACCTACGGCCATACTACCTTGACAGCGCCCGATCCCGTCAGATCTCGGAAGCTAAGCAGGGTGAGGCTTGATTAGTACTGGGTTGGGAGACTGCCTGGGAATACCAGGTGCTGTAGGGGTTTTTATTTTTCGCTTCCCTAATGAAAATATACATGGCATTCCTCGCAGCAAATGAAAATGTTTCATTTCTTGCTACTTTTTTCCCGCAGTGTCAAAGAAATCTATCGTTTTTTCCTCTGAAAGTTCAACACAATGCAACCTTCCAAAATAGAATTCTGACATCAAGAATTCCGTCTATAGTACATTTGAGTGCACCTGTCATTTTCTCAGTCTCTGTGTATGCATGGAGCAAGATATAGGCTCATGGATTTAAGAATGAGAGGATATCATGAGACAGCAATCTCCACCTACGGCCATACTACCTTGAAAGCGCCCGATCCCGTCAGATCTCGGAAGCTAAGCAGGGTGAGGCTTGATTAGTACTGGGTTGGGAGACTGCCTGGGAATACCAGGTGCTGTGGGTGTTTTTATTTTTTGCTTCCCTAATGAAAATATACATGGCATTCCTTGCAGCAAATGAAAATGTTTCATTTTTTACTACTTTTTTCCCGCAGTGGCAAAGAAATATATCGTTTTTTCCTCAGAAAGTTCAACACAATGCAACCTTCCAAAATAGAATTCTGACATCAAGAATTCCGTCTATAGTACATTTGAGTGCACCTGTCATTTTCTCAGTCTCTGTGTATGCATGGAGCAAGATATAGGCTCATGGATTTAAGAATGAGAGGATATCATGAGACAGCAATCTCCACCTACGGCCATACTACCTTGACAGCGCCCGATCCCGTCAGATCTCGGAAGCTAAGCAGGGTGAGGCTTGATTAGTACTGGGTTGGGAGACTGCCTGGGAATACCAGGTGCTGTAGGGGTTTTTATTTTTCGCTTCCCTAATGAAAATATACATGGCATTCCTCGCAGCAAATGAAAATGTTTCAATTCTTGCTACTTTTTTCCCGCAGTGGCAAAGAAATATATCGTTTTTTCCTCTGAAAGTTCAACACAATGCAACCTTCCAAAATAGAATTCTGACATCAAGAATTCCGTCTATAGTACATTTGAGTGCACCTGTCATTTTCTCAGTCTCTGTGTATGCATGGAGCAAGATATAGGCTCATGGATTTAAGAATGAGAGGATATCATGAGACAGCAATCTCCACCTACGGCCATACTACCTTGACAGCGCCCGATCCCGTCAGATCTCGGAAGCTAAGCAGGGTGAGGCTTGATTAGTACTGGGTTGGGAGACTGCCTGGGAATACCAGGTGCTGTAGGGGTTTTTATTTTTCGCTTCCCTAATGAAAATATACATGGCATTCCTCGCAGCAAATGAAAATGTTTCATTTCTTGCTACTTTTTTCCCGCAGTGGCAAAGAAATCTATCGTTTTTTCCTCTGAAAGTTCAACACAATGCAACCTTCCAAAATAGAATTCTGACATCAAGAATTCCGTCTATAGTACATTTGAGTGCACCTGTCATTTTCTCAGTCTCTGTGTATGCATGGAGCAAGATATAGGCTCATGGATTTAAGAATGAGAGGATATCATGAGACAGCAATCTCCACCTACGGCCATACTACCTTGACAGCGCCCGATCCCGTCAGATCTCGGAAGCTAAGCAGGGTGAGGCTTGATTAGTACTGGGTTGGGAGACTGCCTGGGAATACCAGGTGCTGTAGGGGTTTTTATTTTTCGCTTCCCTAATGAAAATATACATGGCATTCCTCGCAGCAAATGAAAATGTTTCATTTCTTGCTACTTTTTTCCCGCAGTGGCAAAGAAATATATCGTTTTTTCCTCTGAAAGTTCAACACAATGCAACCTTCCAAAATAGAATTCTGACATCAAGAATTCCGTCTATAGTACATTTGAGTGCACCTGTCATTTTCTCAGTCTCTGTGTATGCATGGAGCAAGATATAGGCTCATGGATTTAAGAATGAGAGGATATCATGAGACAGCAATCTCCACCTACGGCCATACTACCTTGACAGCGCCCGATCCCGTCAGATCTCGGAAGCTAAGCAGGGTGAGGCTTGATTAGTACTGGGTTGGGAGACTGCCTGGGAATACCAGGTGCTGTAGGGGTTTTTATTTTTCGCTTCCCTAATGAAAATATACATGGCATTCCTCGCAGCAAATGAAAATGTTTCATTTCTTGCTACTTTTTTCCCGCAGTGGCAAAGAAATCTATCGTTTTTTCCTCTGAAAGTTCAACACAATGCAACCTTCCAAAATAGAATTCTGACATCAAGAATTCCGTCTATAGTACATTTGAGTGCACCTGTCATTTTCTCAGTCTCTGTGTATGCATGGAGCAAGATATAGGCTCATGGATTTAAGAATGAGAGGATATCATGAGACAGCAATCTCCACCTACGGCCATACTACCTTGACAGCGCCCGATCCCGTCAGATCTCGGAAGCTAAGCAGGGTGAGGCTTGATTAGTACTGGGTTGGGAGACTGCCTGGGAATACCAGGTGCTGTAGGGGTTTTTATTTTTCGCTTCCCTAATGAAAATATACATGGCATTCCTCGCAGCAAATGAAAATGTTTCATTTCTTGCTACTTTTTTCCCGCAGTGGCAAAGAAATATATCGTTTTTTCCTCTGAAAGTTCAACACAATGCAACCTTCCAAAATAGAATTCTGACATCAAGAATTCCGTCTATAGTACATTTGAGTGCACCTGTCATTTTCTCAGTCTCTGTGTATGCATGGAGCAAGATATAGGCTCATGGATTTAAGAATGAGAGGATATCATGAGACAGCAATCTCCACCTACGGCCATACTACCTTGAAAGCGCCCGATCCCGTCAGATCTCGGAAGCTAAGCAGGGTGAGGCTTGATTAGTACTGGGTTGGGAGACTGCCTGGGAATACCAGGTGCTGTGGGTGTTTTTATTTTTTGCTTCCCTAATGAAAATATACATGGCATTCCTTGCAGCAAATGAAAATGTTTCATTTTTTACTACTTTTTTCCCGCAGTGGCAAAGAAATATATCGTTTTTTCCTCAGAAAGTTCAACACAATGCAACCTTCCAAAATAGAATTCTGACATCAAGAATTCCGTCTATAGTACATTTGAGTGCACCTGTCATTTTCTCAGTCTCTGTGTATGCATGGAGCAAGATATAGGCTCATGGATTTAAGAATGAGAGGATATCATGAGACAGCAATCTCCACCTACGGCCATACTACCTTGACAGCGCCCGATCCCGTCAGATCTCGGAAGCTAAGCAGGGTGAGGCTTGATTAGTACTGGGTTGGGAGACTGCCTGGGAATACCAGGTGCTGTAGGGGTTTTTATTTTTCGCTTCCCTAATGAAAATATACATGGCATTCCTCGCAGCAAATGAAAATGTTTCAATTCTTGCTACTTTTTTCCCGCAGTGGCAAAGAAATATATCGTTTTTTCCTCTGAAAGTTCAACACAATGCAACCTTCCAAAATAGAATTCTGACATCAAGAATTCCGTCTATAGTACATTTGAGTGCACCTGTCATTTTCTCAGTCTCTGTGTATGCATGGAGCAAGATATAGGCTCATGGATTTAAGAATGAGAGGATATCATGAGACAGCAATCTCCACCTACGGCCATACTACCTTGACAGCGCCCGATCCCGTCAGATCTCGGAAGCTAAGCAGGGTGAGGCTTGATTAGTACTGGGTTGGGAGACTGCCTGGGAATACCAGGTGCTGTAGGGGTTTTTATTTTTCGCTTCCCTAATGAAAATATACATGGCATTCCTCGCAGCAAATGAAAATGTTTCATTTCTTGCTACTTTTTTCCCGCAGTGTCAAAGAAATCTATCGTTTTTTCCTCTGAAAGTTCAACACAATGCAACCTTCCAAAATAGAATTCTGACATCAAGAATTCCGTCTATAGTACATTTGAGTGCACCTGTCATTTTCTCAGTCTCTGTGTATGCATGGAGCAAGATATAGGCTCATGGATTTAAGAATGAGAGGATATCATGAGACAGCAATCTCCACCTACGGCCATACTACCTTGAAAGCGCCCGATCCCGTCAGATCTCGGAAGCTAAGCAGGGTGAGGCTTGATTAGTACTGGGTTGGGAGACTGCCTGGGAATACCAGGTGCTGTGGGTGTTTTTATTTTTTGCTTCCCTAATGAAAATATACATGGCATTCCTTGCAGCAAATGAAAATGTTTCATTTTTTACTACTTTTTTCCCGCAGTGGCAAAGAAATATATCGTTTTTTCCTCAGAAAGTTCAACACAATGCAACCTTCCAAAATAGAATTCTGACATCAAGAATTCCGTCTATAGTACATTTGAGTGCACCTGTCATTTTCTCAGTCTCTGTGTATGCATGGAGCAAGATATAGGCTCATGGATTTAAGAATGAGAGGATATCATGAGACAGCAATCTCCACCTACGGCCATACTACCTTGAAAGCGCCCGATCCCGTCAGATCTCGGAAGCTAAGCAGGGTGAGGCTTGATTAGTCCTGGGTTGGGAGACTGCCTGGGAATACCAGGTGCTGTAGGGGTTTTTATTTTTCGCTTCCCTAATGAAAATATACATGGCATTCCTCGCAGCAAATGAAAATGTTTCATTTCTTGCTACTTTTTTCCCGGAGTGGCAAAGAAATATATTGTTTTTTCCTCTGAAAGTTCAACACAATGCAACCTTCCAAAATAGAATTCTGACATCAAGAATTCCGTCTATAGTATATTTGAGTGCACCTGTCATTTTCTCAGTCTCTGATTTAATTTCTCCATTTAAGGTAATTCTTCAAGAATGTATTTTTTTAACGGTCACAATAATACACTTATGCCTCCCATGTCATTTAGAAATATATCATACAGGCCTCAGAACACTCAGCATGTTATATGGTGAGCTTGTGGCTCACAGAGTTGGGGTGTGCAGTGTTCAAGCTGATACTTGGAAGAGATAGTGAGTTCAAATCCAAACAGGAGGAGGTTGAATATAGGCACCTCTGAAATTTTTTACTACTTTTTTCCCGCAGTGGCAAAGAAATCTATCGTTTTTTCCTCTGAAAGTTCAACACAATGCAACCTTCCAAAATAGAATTCTGACATCAAGAATTCCGTCTATAGTACTTTTGAGTGCACCTGTCATTTTCTCAGTCTCTGTGTATGCATGGAGCAAGATATAGGCTCATGGATTTAAGAATGAGAGGATATCATGAGACAGCAATCTCCACCTACGGCCATACTACCTTGACAGCGCCCGATCCCGTCAGATCTCGGAAGCTAAGCAGGGTGAGGCTTGATTAGTACTGGGTTGGGAGACTGCCTGGGAATACCAGGTGCTGTAGGGGTTTTTATTTTTCGCTTCCCTAATGAAAATATACATGGCATTCCTCGCAGCAAATGAAAATGTTTCAATTCTTGCTACTTTTTTCCCGCAGTGGCAAAGAAATATATCGTTTTTTCCTCTGAAAGTTCAACACAATGCAACCTTCCAAAATAGAATTCTGACATCAAGAATTCCGTCTATAGTACATTTGAGTGCACCTGTCATTTTCTCAGTCTCTGTGTATGCATGGAGCAAGATATAGGCTCATGGATTTAAGAATGAGAGGATATCATGAGACAGCAATCTCCACCTACGGCCATACTACCTTGACAGCGCCCGATCCCGTCAGATCTCGGAAGCTAAGCAGGGTGAGGCTTGATTAGTACTGGGTTGGGAGACTGCCTGGGAATACCAGGTGCTGTAGGGGTTTTTATTTTTCGCTTCCCTAATGAAAATATACATGGCATTCCTCGCAGCAAATGAAAATGTTTCATTTCTTGCTACTTTTTTCCCGCAGTGTCAAAGAAATCTATCGTTTTTTCCTCTGAAAGTTCAACACAATGCAACCTTCCAAAATAGAATTCTGACATCAAGAATTCCGTCTATAGTACATTTGAGTGCACCTGTCATTTTCTCAGTCTCTGTGTATGCATGGAGCAAGATATAGGCTCATGGATTTAAGAATGAGAGGATATCATGAGACAGCAATCTCCACCTACGGCCATACTACCTTGAAAGCGCCCGATCCCGTCAGATCTCGGAAGCTAAGCAGGGTGAGGCTTGATTAGTACTGGGTTGGGAGACTGCCTGGGAATACCAGGTGCTGTGGGTGTTTTTATTTTTTGCTTCCCTAATGAAAATATACATGGCATTCCTTGCAGCAAATGAAAATGTTTCATTTTTTACTACTTTTTTCCCGCAGTGGCAAAGAAATATATCGTTTTTTCCTCAGAAAGTTCAACACAATGCAACCTTCCAAAATAGAATTCTGACATCAAGAATTCCGTCTATAGTACATTTGAGTGCACCTGTCATTTTCTCAGTCTCTGTGTATGCATGGAGCAAGATATAGGCTCATGGATTTAAGAATGAGAGGATATCATGAGACAGCAATCTCCACCTACGGCCATACTACCTTGACAGCGCCCGATCCCGTCAGATCTCGGAAGCTAAGCAGGGTGAGGCTTGATTAGTACTGGGTTGGGAGACTGCCTGGGAATACCAGGTGCTGTAGGGGTTTTTATTTTTCGCTTCCCTAATGAAAATATACATGGCATTCCTCGCAGCAAATGAAAATGTTTCAATTCTTGCTACTTTTTTCCCGCAGTGGCAAAGAAATATATCGTTTTTTCCTCTGAAAGTTCAACACAATGCAACCTTCCAAAATAGAATTCTGACATCAAGAATTCCGTCTATAGTACATTTGAGTGCACCTGTCATTTTCTCAGTCTCTGTGTATGCATGGAGCAAGATATAGGCTCATGGATTTAAGAATGAGAGGATATCATGAGACAGCAATCTCCACCTACGGCCATACTACCTTGACAGCGCCCGATCCCGTCAGATCTCGGAAGCTAAGCAGGGTGAGGCTTGATTAGTACTGGGTTGGGAGACTGCCTGGGAATACCAGGTGCTGTAGGGGTTTTTATTTTTCGCTTCCCTAATGAAAATATACATGGCATTCCTCGCAGCAAATGAAAATGTTTCATTTCTTGCTACTTTTTTCCCGCAGTGGCAAAGAAATCTATCGTTTTTTCCTCTGAAAGTTCAACACAATGCAACCTTCCAAAATAGAATTCTGACATCAAGAATTCCGTCTATAGTACATTTGAGTGCACCTGTCATTTTCTCAGTCTCTGTGTATGCATGGAGCAAGATATAGGCTCATGGATTTAAGAATGAGAGGATATCATGAGACAGCAATCTCCACCTACGGCCATACTACCTTGACAGCGCCCGATCCCGTCAGATCTCGGAAGCTAAGCAGGGTGAGGCTTGATTAGTACTGGGTTGGGAGACTGCCTGGGAATACCAGGTGCTGTAGGGGTTTTTATTTTTCGCTTCCCTAATGAAAATATACATGGCATTCCTCGCAGCAAATGAAAATGTTTCATTTCTTGCTACTTTTTTCCCGCAGTGGCAAAGAAATATATCGTTTTTTCCTCTGAAAGTTCAACACAATGCAACCTTCCAAAATAGAATTCTGACATCAAGAATTCCGTCTATAGTACATTTGAGTGCACCTGTCATTTTCTCAGTCTCTGTGTATGCATGGAGCAAGATATAGGCTCATGGATTTAAGAATGAGAGGATATCATGAGACAGCAATCTCCACCTACGGCCATACTACCTTGACAGCGCCCGATCCCGTCAGATCTCGGAAGCTAAGCAGGGTGAGGCTTGATTAGTACTGGGTTGGGAGACTGCCTGGGAATACCAGGTGCTGTAGGGGTTTTTATTTTTCGCTTCCCTAATGAAAATATACATGGCATTCCTCGCAGCAAATGAAAATGTTTCATTTCTTGCTACTTTTTTCCCGCAGTGGCAAAGAAATCTATCGTTTTTTCCTCTGAAAGTTCAACACAATGCAACCTTCCAAAATAGAATTCTGACATCAAGAATTCCGTCTATAGTACATTTGAGTGCACCTGTCATTTTCTCAGTCTCTGTGTATGCATGGAGCAAGATATAGGCTCATGGATTTAAGAATGAGAGGATATCATGAGACAGCAATCTCCACCTACGGCCATACTACCTTGACAGCGCCCGATCCCGTCAGATCTCGGAAGCTAAGCAGGGTGAGGCTTGATTAGTACTGGGTTGGGAGACTGCCTGGGAATACCAGGTGCTGTAGGGGTTTTTATTTTTCGCTTCCCTAATGAAAATATACATGGCATTCCTCGCAGCAAATGAAAATGTTTCATTTCTTGCTACTTTTTTCCCGCAGTGGCAAAGAAATATATCGTTTTTTCCTCTGAAAGTTCAACACAATGCAACCTTCCAAAATAGAATTCTGACATCAAGAATTCCGTCTATAGTACATTTGAGTGCACCTGTCATTTTCTCAGTCTCTGTGTATGCATGGAGCAAGATATAGGCTCATGGATTTAAGAATGAGAGGATATCATGAGACAGCAATCTCCACCTACGGCCATACTACCTTGAAAGCGCCCGATCCCGTCAGATCTCGGAAGCTAAGCAGGGTGAGGCTTGATTAGTACTGGGTTGGGAGACTGCCTGGGAATACCAGGTGCTGTGGGTGTTTTTATTTTTTGCTTCCCTAATGAAAATATACATGGCATTCCTTGCAGCAAATGAAAATGTTTCATTTTTTACTACTTTTTTCCCGCAGTGGCAAAGAAATATATCGTTTTTTCCTCAGAAAGTTCAACACAATGCAACCTTCCAAAATAGAATTCTGACATCAAGAATTCCGTCTATAGTACATTTGAGTGCACCTGTCATTTTCTCAGTCTCTGTGTATGCATGGAGCAAGATATAGGCTCATGGATTTAAGAATGAGAGGATATCATGAGACAGCAATCTCCACCTACGGCCATACTACCTTGACAGCGCCCGATCCCGTCAGATCTCGGAAGCTAAGCAGGGTGAGGCTTGATTAGTACTGGGTTGGGAGACTGCCTGGGAATACCAGGTGCTGTAGGGGTTTTTATTTTTCGCTTCCCTAATGAAAATATACATGGCATTCCTCGCAGCAAATGAAAATGTTTCAATTCTTGCTACTTTTTTCCCGCAGTGGCAAAGAAATATATCGTTTTTTCCTCTGAAAGTTCAACACAATGCAACCTTCCAAAATAGAATTCTGACATCAAGAATTCCGTCTATAGTACATTTGAGTGCACCTGTCATTTTCTCAGTCTCTGTGTATGCATGGAGCAAGATATAGGCTCATGGATTTAAGAATGAGAGGATATCATGAGACAGCAATCTCCACCTACGGCCATACTACCTTGACAGCGCCCGATCCCGTCAGATCTCGGAAGCTAAGCAGGGTGAGGCTTGATTAGTACTGGGTTGGGAGACTGCCTGGGAATACCAGGTGCTGTAGGGGTTTTTATTTTTCGCTTCCCTAATGAAAATATACATGGCATTCCTCGCAGCAAATGAAAATGTTTCATTTCTTGCTACTTTTTTCCCGCAGTGTCAAAGAAATCTATCGTTTTTTCCTCTGAAAGTTCAACACAATGCAACCTTCCAAAATAGAATTCTGACATCAAGAATTCCGTCTATAGTACATTTGAGTGCACCTGTCATTTTCTCAGTCTCTGTGTATGCATGGAGCAAGATATAGGCTCATGGATTTAAGAATGAGAGGATATCATGAGACAGCAATCTCCACCTACGGCCATACTACCTTGAAAGCGCCCGATCCCGTCAGATCTCGGAAGCTAAGCAGGGTGAGGCTTGATTAGTACTGGGTTGGGAGACTGCCTGGGAATACCAGGTGCTGTGGGTGTTTTTATTTTTTGCTTCCCTAATGAAAATATACATGGCATTCCTTGCAGCAAATGAAAATGTTTCATTTTTTACTACTTTTTTCCCGCAGTGGCAAAGAAATATATCGTTTTTTCCTCAGAAAGTTCAACACAATGCAACCTTCCAAAATAGAATTCTGACATCAAGAATTCCGTCTATAGTACATTTGAGTGCACCTGTCATTTTCTCAGTCTCTGTGTATGCATGGAGCAAGATATAGGCTCATGGATTTAAGAATGAGAGGATATCATGAGACAGCAATCTCCACCTACGGCCATACTACCTTGAAAGCGCCCGATCCCGTCAGATCTCGGAAGCTAAGCAGGGTGAGGCTTGATTAGTCCTGGGTTGGGAGACTGCCTGGGAATACCAGGTGCTGTAGGGGTTTTTATTTTTCGCTTCCCTAATGAAAATATACATGGCATTCCTCGCAGCAAATGAAAATGTTTCATTTCTTGCTACTTTTTTCCCGGAGTGGCAAAGAAATATATTGTTTTTTCCTCTGAAAGTTCAACACAATGCAACCTTCCAAAATAGAATTCTGACATCAAGAATTCCGTCTATAGTATATTTGAGTGCACCTGTCATTTTCTCAGTCTCTGATTTAATTTCTCCATTTAAGGTAATTCTTCAAGAATGTATTTTTTTAACGGTCACAATAATACACTTATGCCTCCCATGTCATTTAGAAATATATCATACAGGCCTCAGAACACTCAGCATGTTATATGGTGAGCTTGTGGCTCACAGAGTTGGGGTGTGCAGTGTTCAAGCTGATACTTGGAAGAGATAGTGAGTTCAAATCCAAACAGGAGGAGGTTGAATATAGGCACCTCTGAAATTTTTTACTACTTTTTTCCCGCAGTGGCAAAGAAATCTATCGTTTTTTCCTCTGAAAGTTCAACACAATGCAACCTTCCAAAATAGAATTCTGACATCAAGAATTCCGTCTATAGTACTTTTGAGTGCACCTGTCATTTTCTCAGTCTCTGTGTATGCATGGAGCAAGATATAGGCTCATGGATTTAAGAATGAGAGGATATCATGAGACAGCAATCTCCACCTACGGCCATACTACCTTGACAGCGCCCGATCCCGTCAGATCTCGGAAGCTAAGCAGGGTGAGGCTTGATTAGTACTGGGTTGGGAGACTGCCTGGGAATACCAGGTGCTGTAGGGGTTTTTATTTTTCGCTTCCCTAATGAAAATATACATGGCATTCCTCGCAGCAAATGAAAATGTTTCAATTCTTGCTACTTTTTTCCCGCAGTGGCAAAGAAATATATCGTTTTTTCCTCTGAAAGTTCAACACAATGCAACCTTCCAAAATAGAATTCTGACATCAAGAATTCCGTCTATAGTACATTTGAGTGCACCTGTCATTTTCTCAGTCTCTGTGTATGCATGGAGCAAGATATAGGCTCATGGATTTAAGAATGAGAGGATATCATGAGACAGCAATCTCCACCTACGGCCATACTACCTTGACAGCGCCCGATCCCGTCAGATCTCGGAAGCTAAGCAGGGTGAGGCTTGATTAGTACTGGGTTGGGAGACTGCCTGGGAATACCAGGTGCTGTAGGGGTTTTTATTTTTCGCTTCCCTAATGAAAATATACATGGCATTCCTCGCAGCAAATGAAAATGTTTCATTTCTTGCTACTTTTTTCCCGCAGTGTCAAAGAAATCTATCGTTTTTTCCTCTGAAAGTTCAACACAATGCAACCTTCCAAAATAGAATTCTGACATCAAGAATTCCGTCTATAGTACATTTGAGTGCACCTGTCATTTTCTCAGTCTCTGTGTATGCATGGAGCAAGATATAGGCTCATGGATTTAAGAATGAGAGGATATCATGAGACAGCAATCTCCACCTACGGCCATACTACCTTGAAAGCGCCCGATCCCGTCAGATCTCGGAAGCTAAGCAGGGTGAGGCTTGATTAGTCCTGGGTTGGGAGACTGCCTGGGAATACCAGGTGCTGTAGGGGTTTTTATTTTTCGCTTCCCTAATGAAAATATACATGGCATTCCTCGCAGCAAATGAAAATGTTTCATTTCTTGCTACTTTTTTCCCGGAGTGGCAAAGAAATATATTGTTTTTTCCTCTGAAAGTTCAACACAATGCAACCTTCCAAAATAGAATTCTGACATCAAGAATTCCGTCTATAGTATATTTGAGTGCACCTGTCATTTTCTCAGTCTCTGATTTAATTTCTCCATTTAAGGTAATTCTTCAAGAATGTATTTTTTTAACGGTCACAATAATACACTTATGCCTCCCATGTCATTTAGAAATATATCATACAGGCCTCAGAACACTCAGCATGTTATATGGTGAGCTTGTGGCTCACAGAGTTGGGGTGTGCAGTGTTCAAGCTGATACTTGGAAGAGATAGTGAGTTCAAATCCAAACAGGAGGAGGTTGAATATAGGCACCTCTGAAATTTTTTACTACTTTTTTCCCGCAGTGGCAAAGAAATCTATCGTTTTTTCCTCTGAAAGTTCAACACAATGCAACCTTCCAAAATAGAATTCTGACATCAAGAATTCCGTCTATAGTACTTTTGAGTGCACCTGTCATTTTCTCAGTCTCTGTGTATGCATGGAGCAAGATATAGGCTCATGGATTTAAGAATGAGAGGATATCATGAGACAGCAATCTCCACCTACGGCCATACTACCTTGACAGCGCCCGATCCCGTCAGATCTCGGAAGCTAAGCAGGGTGAGGCTTGATTAGTACTGGGTTGGGAGACTGCCTGGGAATACCAGGTGCTGTAGGGGTTTTTATTTTTCGCTTCCCTAATGAAAATATACATGGCATTCCTCGCAGCAAATGAAAATGTTTCAATTCTTGCTACTTTTTTCCCGCAGTGGCAAAGAAATATATCGTTTTTTCCTCTGAAAGTTCAACACAATGCAACCTTCCAAAATAGAATTCTGACATCAAGAATTCCGTCTATAGTACATTTGAGTGCACCTGTCATTTTCTCAGTCTCTGTGTATGCATGGAGCAAGATATAGGCTCATGGATTTAAGAATGAGAGGATATCATGAGACAGCAATCTCCACCTACGGCCATACTACCTTGAAAGCGCCCGATCCCGTCAGATCTCGGAAGCTAAGCAGGGTGAGGCTTGATTAGTACTGGGTTGGGAGACTGCCTGGGAATACCAGGTGCTGTGGGTGTTTTTATTTTTTGCTTCCCTAATGAAAATATACATGGCATTCCTTGCAGCAAATGAAAATGTTTCATTTTTTACTACTTTTTTCCCGCAGTGGCAAAGAAATATATCGTTTTTTCCTCAGAAAGTTCAACACAATGCAACCTTCCAAAATAGAATTCTGACATCAAGAATTCCGTCTATAGTACATTTGAGTGCACCTGTCATTTTCTCAGTCTCTGTGTATGCATGGAGCAAGATATAGGCTCATGGATTTAAGAATGAGAGGATATCATGAGACAGCAATCTCCACCTACGGCCATACTACCTTGAAAGCGCCCGATCCCGTCAGATCTCGGAAGCTAAGCAGGGTGAGGCTTGATTAGTACTGGGTTGGGAGACTGCCTGGGAATACCAGGTGCTGTAGGGGTTTTTATTTTTCGCTTCCCTAATGAAAATATACATGGCATTCCTCGCAGCAAATGAAAATGTTTCATTTCTTGCTACTTTTTTCCCGCAGTGTCAAAGAAATCTATCGTTTTTTCCTCTGAAAGTTCAACACAATGCAACCTTCCAAAATAGAATTCTGACATCAAGAATTCCGTCTATAGTACATTTGAGTGCACCTGTCATTTTCTCAGTCTCTGTGTATGCATGGAGCAAGATATAGGCTCATGGATTTAAGAATGAGAGGATATCATGAGACAGCAATCTCCACCTACGGCCATACTACCTTGAAAGCGCCCGATCCCGTCAGATCTCGGAAGCTAAGCAGGGTGAGGCTTGATTAGTACTGGGTTGGGAGACTGCCTGGGAATACCAGGTGCTGTGGGTGTTTTTATTTTTTGCTTCCCTAATGAAAATATACATGGCATTCCTTGCAGCAAATGAAAATGTTTCATTTTTTACTACTTTTTTCCCGCAGTGGCAAAGAAATATATCGTTTTTTCCTCAGAAAGTTCAACACAATGCAACCTTCCAAAATAGAATTCTGACATCAAGAATTCCGTCTATAGTACATTTGAGTGCACCTGTCATTTTCTCAGTCTCTGTGTATGCATGGAGCAAGATATAGGCTCATGGATTTAAGAATGAGAGGATATCATGAGACAGCAATCTCCACCTACGGCCATACTACCTTGAAAGCGCCCGATCCCGTCAGATCTCGGAAGCTAAGCAGGGTGAGGCTTGATTAGTACTGGGTTGGGAGACTGCCTGGGAATACCAGGTGCTGTAGGGGTTTTTATTTTTCGCTTCCCTAATGAAAATATACATGGCATTCCTCGCAGCAAATGAAAATGTTTCATTTCTTGCTACTTTTTTCCCGCAGTGTCAAAGAAATCTATCGTTTTTTCCTCTGAAAGTTCAACACAATGCAACCTTCCAAAATAGAATTCTGACATCAAGAATTCCGTCTATAGTACATTTGAGTGCACCTGTCATTTTCTCAGTCTCTGTGTATGCATGGAGCAAGATATAGGCTCATGGATTTAAGAATGAGAGGATATCATGAGACAGCAATCTCCACCTACGGCCATACTACCTTGAAAGCGCCCGATCCCGTCAGATCTCGGAAGCTAAGCAGGGTGAGGCTTGATTAGTACTGGGTTGGGAGACTGCCTGGGAATACCAGGTGCTGTGGGTGTTTTTATTTTTTGCTTCCCTAATGAAAATATACATGGCATTCCTTGCAGCAAATGAAAATGTTTCATTTTTTACTACTTTTTTCCCGCAGTGGCAAAGAAATATATCGTTTTTTCCTCAGAAAGTTCAACACAATGCAACCTTCCAAAATAGAATTCTGACATCAAGAATTCCGTCTATAGTACATTTGAGTGCACCTGTCATTTTCTCAGTCTCTGTGTATGCATGGAGCAAGATATAGGCTCATGGATTTAAGAATGAGAGGATATCATGAGACAGCAATCTCCACCTACGGCCATACTACCTTGAAAGCGCCCGATCCCGTCAGATCTCGGAAGCTAAGCAGGGTGAGGCTTGATTAGTACTGGGTTGGGAGACTGCCTGGGAATACCAGGTGCTGTAGGGGTTTTTATTTTTCGCTTCCCTAATGAAAATATACATGGCATTCCTCGCAGCAAATGAAAATGTTTCATTTCTTGCTACTTTTTTCCCGCAGTGGCAAAGAAATCTATCGTTTTTTCCTCTGAAAGTTCAACACAATGCAACCTTCCAAAATAGAATTCTGACATCAAGAATTCCGTCTATAGTACATTTGAGTGCACCTGTCATTTTCTCAGTCTCTGTGTATGCATGGAGCAAGATATAGGCTCATGGATTTAAGAATGAGAGGATATCATGAGACAGCAATCTCCACCTACGGCCATACTACCTTGACAGCGCCCGATCCCGTCAGATCTCGGAAGCTAAGCAGGGTGAGGCTTGATTAGTACTGGGTTGGGAGACTGCCTGGGAATACCAGGTGCTGTAGGGGTTTTTATATTTCGCTTCCCTAATGAAAATATACATGGCATTCCTCGCAGCAAATGAAAATGTTTCATTTCTTGCTACTTTTTTCCCGCAGTGGCAAAGAAATCTATCGTTTTTTCCTCTGAAAGTTCAACACAATGCAACCTTCCAAAATAGAATTCTGACATCAAGAATTCCGTCTATAGTACATTTGAGTGCACCTGTCATTTTCTCAGTCTCTGTGTATGCATGGAGCAAGATATAGGCTCATGGATTTAAGAATGAGAGGATATCATGAGACAGCAATCTCCACCTACGGCCATACTACCTTGAAAGCGCCCGATCCCGTCAGATCTCGGAAGCTAAGCAGGGTGAGGCTTGATTAGTACTGGGTTGGGAGACTGCCTGGGAATACCAGGTGCTGTGGGTGTTTTTATTTTTTGCTTCCCTAATGAAAATATACATGGCATTCCTTGCAGCAAATGAAAATGTTTCATTTTTTACTACTTTTTTCCCGCAGTGGCAAAGAAATATATCGTTTTTTCCTCAGAAAGTTCAACACAATGCAACCTTCCAAAATAGAATTCTGACATCAAGAATTCCGTCTATAGTACATTTGAGTGCACCTGTCATTTTCTCAGTCTCTGTGTATGCATGGAGCAAGATATAGGCTCATGGATTTAAGAATGAGAGGATATCATGAGACAGCAATCTCCACCTACGGCCATACTACCTTGAAAGCGCCCGATCCCGTCAGATCTCGGAAGCTAAGCAGGGTGAGGCTTGATTAGTACTGGGTTGGGAGACTGCCTGGGAATACCAGGTGCTGTAGGGGTTTTTATTTTTCGCTTCCCTAATGAAAATATACATGGCATTCCTCGCAGCAAATGAAAATGTTTCATTTCTTGCTACTTTTTTCCCGCAGTGGCAAAGAAATCTATCGTTTTTTCCTCTGAAAGTTCAACACAATGCAACCTTCCAAAATAGAATTCTGACATCAAGAATTCCGTCTATAGTACATTTGAGTGCACCTGTCATTTTCTCAGTCTCTGTGTATGCATGGAGCAAGATATAGGCTCATGGATTTAAGAATGAGAGGATATCATGAGACAGCAATCTCCACCTACGGCCATACTACCTTGACAGCGCCCGATCCCGTCAGATCTCGGAAGCTAAGCAGGGTGAGGCTTGATTAGTACTGGGTTGGGAGACTGCCTGGGAATACCAGGTGCTGTAGGGGTTTTTATATTTCGCTTCCCTAATGAAAATATACATGGCATTCCTCGCAGCAAATGAAAATGTTTCATTTCTTGCTACTTTTTTCCCGCAGTGGCAAAGAAATCTATCGTTTTTTCCTCTGAAAGTTCAACACAATGCAACCTTCCAAAATAGAATTCTGACATCAAGAATTCCGTCTATAGTACATTTGAGTGCACCTGTCATTTTCTCAGTCTCTGTGTATGCATGGAGCAAGATATAGGCTCATGGATTTAAGAATGAGAGGATATCATGAGACAGCAATCTCCACCTACGGCCATACTACCTTGAAAGCGCCCGATCCCGTCAGATCTCGGAAGCTAAGCAGGGTGAGGCTTGATTAGTACTGGGTTGGGAGACTGCCTGGGAATACCAGGTGCTGTGGGTGTTTTTATTTTTTGCTTCCCTAATGAAAATATACATGGCATTCCTTGCAGCAAATGAAAATGTTTCATTTTTTACTACTTTTTTCCCGCAGTGGCAAAGAAATATATCGTTTTTTCCTCAGAAAGTTCAACACAATGCAACCTTCCAAAATAGAATTCTGACATCAAGAATTCCGTCTATAGTACATTTGAGTGCACCTGTCATTTTCTCAGTCTCTGTGTATGCATGGAGCAAGATATAGGCTCATGGATTTAAGAATGAGAGGATATCATGAGACAGCAATCTCCACCTACGGCCATACTACCTTGAAAGCGCCCGATCCCGTCAGATCTCGGAAGCTAAGCAGGGTGAGGCTTGATTAGTACTGGGTTGGGAGACTGCCTGGGAATACCAGGTGCTGTAGGGGTTTTTATTTTTCGCTTCCCTAATGAAAATATACATGGCATTCCTCGCAGCAAATGAAAATGTTTCATTTCTTGCTACTTTTTTCCCGGAGTGGCAAAGAAATATATTGTTTTTTCCTCTGAAAGTTCAACACAATGCAACCTTCCAAAATAGAATTCTGACATCAAGAATTCCGTCTATAGTATATTTGAGTGCACCTGTCATTTTCTCAGTCTCTGATTTAATTTCTCCATTTAAGGTAATTCTTCAAGAATGTATTTTTTTAACGGTCACAATAATACACTTATGCCTCCCATGTCATTTAGAAATATATCATACAGGCCTCAGAACACTCAGCATGTTATATGGTGAGCTTGTGGCTCACAGAGTTGGGGTGTGCAGTGTTCAAGCTGATACTTGGAAGAGATAGTGAGTTCAAATCCAAACAGGAGGAGGTTGAATATAGGCACCTCTGAAATTTTTTACTACTTTTTTCCCGCAGTGGCAAAGAAATCTATCGTTTTTTCCTTTGAAAGTTCAACACAATACAACCTTCCAAAATAGAATTCTGACATCAAGAATTCCGTCTATAGTACATTTGAGTGCACCTGTCATTTTCTCAGTCTCTGTGTATGCATGGAGCAAGATATAGGCTCATGGATTTAAGAATGAGAGGATATCATGAGACAGCAATCTCCACCTACGGCCATACTACCTTGACAGCGCCCGATCCCGTCAGATCTCGGAAGCTAAGCAGGGTGAGGCTTGATTAGTACTGGGTTGGGAGACTGCCTGGGAATACCAGGTGCTGTAGGGGTTTTTATTTTTCGCTTCCCTAATGAAAATATACATGGCATTCCTCGCAGCAAATGAAAATGTTTCATTTCTTGCTACTTTTTTCCCGCAGTGTCAAAGAAATATATCGTTTTTTCCTCTGAAAGTTCAACACAATGCAACCTTCCAAAATAGAATTCTGACATCAAGAATTCCGTCTATAGTACATTTGAGTGCACCTGTCATTTTCTCAGTCTCTGTGTATGCATGGAGCAAGATATAGGCTCATGGATTTAAGAATGAGAGGATATCATGAGACAGCAATCTCCACCTACGGCCATACTACCTTGAAAGCGCCCGATCCCGTCAGATCTCGGAAGCTAAGCAGGGTGAGGCTTGATTAGTACTGGGTTGGGAGACTGCCTGGGAATACCAGGTGCTGTGGGTGTTTTTATTTTTTGCTTCCCTAATGAAAATATACATGGCATTCCTTGCAGCAAATGAAAATGTTTCATTTTTTACTACTTTTTTCCCGCAGTGGCAAAGAAATATATCGTTTTTTCCTCAGAAAGTTCAACACAATGCAACCTTCCAAAATAGAATTCTGACATCAAGAATTCCGTCTATAGTACATTTGAGTGCACCTGTCATTTTCTCAGTCTCTGTGTATGCATGGAGCAAGATATAGGCTCATGGATTTAAGAATGAGAGGATATCATGAGACAGCAATCTCCACCTACGGCCATACTACCTTGAAAGCGCCCGATCCCGTCAGATCTCGGAAGCTAAGCAGGGTGAGGCTTGATTAGTCCTGGGTTGGGAGACTGCCTGGGAATACCAGGTGCTGTAGGGGTTTTTATTTTTCGCTTCCCTAATGAAAATATACATGGCATTCCTCGCAGCAAATGAAAATGTTTCATTTCTTGCTACTTTTTTCCCGGAGTGGCAAAGAAATATATTGTTTTTTCCTCTGAAAGTTCAACACAATGCAACCTTCCAAAATAGAATTCTGACATCAAGAATTCCGTCTATAGTATATTTGAGTGCACCTGTCATTTTCTCAGTCTCTGATTTAATTTCTCCATTTAAGGTAATTCTTCAAGAATGTATTTTTTTAACGGTCACAATAATACACTTATGCCTCCCATGTCATTTAGAAATATATCATACAGGCCTCAGAACACTCAGCATGTTATATGGTGAGCTTGTGGCTCACAGAGTTGGGGTGTGCAGTGTTCAAGCTGATACTTGGAAGAGATAGTGAGTTCAAATCCAAACAGGAGGAGGTTGAATATAGGCACCTCTGAAATTTTTTACTACTTTTTTCCCGCAGTGGCAAAGAAATCTATCGTTTTTTCCTCTGAAAGTTCAACACAATGCAACCTTCCAAAATAGAATTCTGACATCAAGAATTCCGTCTATAGTACATTTGAGTGCACCTGTCATTTTCTCAGTCTCTGTGTATGCATGGAGCAAGATATAGGCTCATGGATTTAAGAATGAGAGGATATCATGAGACAGCAATCTCCACCTACGGCCATACTACCTTGACAGCGCCCGATCCCGTCAGATCTCGGAAGCTAAGCAGGGTGAGGCTTGATTAGTACTGGGTTGGGAGACTGCCTGGGAATACCAGGTGCTGTAGGGGTTTTTATTTTTCGCTTCCCTAATGAAAATATACATGGCATTCCTCGCAGCAAATGAAAATGTTTCAATTCTTGCTACTTTTTTCCCGCAGTGGCAAAGAAATATATCGTTTTTTCCTCTGAAAGTTCAACACAATGCAACCTTCCAAAATAGAATTCTGACATCAAGAATTCCGTCTATAGTACATTTGAGTGCACCTGTCATTTTCTCAGTCTCTGTGTATGCATGGAGCAAGATATAGGCTCATGGATTTAAGAATGAGAGGATATCATGAGACAGCAATCTCCACCTACGGCCATACTACCTTGACAGCGCCCGATCCCGTCAGATCTCGGAAGCTAAGCAGGGTGAGGCTTGATTAGTACTGGGTTGGGAGACTGCCTGGGAATACCAGGTGCTGTGGGTGTTTTTATTTTTTGCTTCCCTAATGAAAATATACATGGCATTCCTTGCAGCAAATGAAAATGTTTCATTTTTTACTACTTTTTTCCCGCAGTGGCAAAGAAATATATCGTTTTTTCCTCAGAAAGTTCAACACAATGCAACCTTCCAAAATAGAATTCTGACATCAAGAATTCCGTCTATAGTACATTTGAGTGCACCTGTCATTTTCTCAGTCTCTGTGTATGCATGGAGCAAGATATAGGCTCATGGATTTAAGAATGAGAGGATATCATGAGACAGCAATCTCCACCTACGGCCATACTACCTTGAAAGCGCCCGATCCCGTCAGATCTCGGAAGCTAAGCAGGGTGAGGCTTGATTAGTCCTGGGTTGGGAGACTGCCTGGGAATACCAGGTGCTGTAGGGGTTTTTATTTTTCGCTTCCCTAATGAAAATATACATGGCATTCCTCGCAGCAAATGAAAATGTTTCATTTCTTGCTACTTTTTTCCCGGAGTGGCAAAGAAATATATTGTTTTTTCCTCTGAAAGTTCAACACAATGCAACCTTCCAAAATAGAATTCTGACATCAAGAATTCCGTCTATAGTATATTTGAGTGCACCTGTCATTTTCTCAGTCTCTGATTTAATTTCTCCATTTAAGGTAATTCTTCAAGAATGTATTTTTTTAACGGTCACAATAATACACTTATGCCTCCCATGTCATTTAGAAATATATCATACAGGCCTCAGAACACTCAGCATGTTATATGGTGAGCTTGTGGCTCACAGAGTTGGGGTGTGCAGTGTTCAAGCTGATACTTGGAAGAGATAGTGAGTTCAAATCCAAACAGGAGGAGGTTGAATATAGGCACCTCTGAAATTTTTTACTACTTTTTTCCCGCAGTGGCAAAGAAATCTATCGTTTTTTCCTCTGAAAGTTCAACACAATGCAACCTTCCAAAATAGAATTCTGACATCAAGAATTCCGTCTATAGTACATTTGAGTGCACCTGTCATTTTCTCAGTCTCTGTGTATGCATGGAGCAAGATATAGGCTCATGGATTTAAGAATGAGAGGATATCATGAGACAGCAATCTCCACCTACGGCCATACTACCTTGACAGCGCCCGATCCCGTCAGATCTCGGAAGCTAAGCAGGGTGAGGCTTGATTAGTACTGGGTTGGGAGACTGCCTGGGAATACCAGGTGCTGTAGGGGTTTTTATTTTTCGCTTCCCTAATGAAAATATACATGGCATTCCTCGCAGCAAATGAAAATGTTTCAATTCTTGCTACTTTTTTCCCGCAGTGGCAAAGAAATATATCGTTTTTTCCTCTGAAAGTTCAACACAATGCAACCTTCCAAAATAGAATTCTGACATCAAGAATTCCGTCTATAGTACATTTGAGTGCACCTGTCATTTTCTCAGTCTCTGTGTATGCATGGAGCAAGATATAGGCTCATGGATTTAAGAATGAGAGGATATCATGAGACAGCAATCTCCACCTACGGCCATACTACCTTGACAGCGCCCGATCCCGTCAGATCTCGGAAGCTAAGCAGGGTGAGGCTTGATTAGTACTGGGTTGGGAGACTGCCTGGGAATACCAGGTGCTGTAGGGGTTTTTATTTTTCGCTTCCCTAATGAAAATATACATGGCATTCCTCGCAGCAAATGAAAATGTTTCATTTCTTGCTACTTTTTTCCCGCAGTGTCAAAGAAATATATCGTTTTTTCCTCTGAAAGTTCAACACAATGCAACCTTCCAAAATAGAATTCTGACATCAAGAATTCCGTCTATAGTACATTTGAGTGCACCTGTCATTTTCTCAGTCTCTGTGTATGCATGGAGCAAGATATAGGCTCATGGATTTAAGAATGAGAGGATATCATGAGACAGCAATCTCCACCTACGGCCATACTACCTTGACAGCGCCCGATCCCGTCAGATCTCGGAAGCTAAGCAGGGTGAGGCTTGATTAGTACTGGGTTGGGAGACTGCCTGGGAATACCAGGTGCTGTAGGGGTTTTTATTTTTCGCTTCCCTAATGAAAATATACATGGCATTCCTCGCAGCAAATGAAAATGTTTCATTTCTTGCTACTTTTTTCCCGCAGTGTCAAAGAAATATATCGTTTTTTCCTCTGAAAGTTCAACACAATGCAACCTTCCAAAATAGAATTCTGACATCAAGAATTCCGTCTATAGTACATTTGAGTGCACCTGTCATTTTCTCAGTCTCTGTGTATGCATGGAGCAAGATATAGGCTCATGGATTTAAGAATGAGAGGATATCATGAGACAGCAATCTCCACCTACGGCCATACTACCTTGAAAGCGCCCGATCCCGTCAGATCTCGGAAGCTAAGCAGGGTGAGGCTTGATTAGTACTGGGTTGGGAGACTGCCTGGGAATACCAGGTGCTGTGGGTGTTTTTATTTTTTGCTTCCCTAATGAAAATATACATGGCATTCCTTGCAGCAAATGAAAATGTTTCATTTTTTACTACTTTTTTCCCGCAGTGGCAAAGAAATATATCGTTTTTTCCTCAGAAAGTTCAACACAATGCAACCTTCCAAAATAGAATTCTGACATCAAGAATTCCGTCTATAGTACATTTGAGTGCACCTGTCATTTTCTCAGTCTCTGTGTATGCATGGAGCAAGATATAGGCTCATGGATTTAAGAATGAGAGGATATCATGAGACAGCAATCTCCACCTACGGCCATACTACCTTGAAAGCGCCCGATCCCGTCAGATCTCGGAAGCTAAGCAGGGTGAGGCTTGATTAGTCCTGGGTTGGGAGACTGCCTGGGAATACCAGGTGCTGTAGGGGTTTTTATTTTTCGCTTCCCTAATGAAAATATACATGGCATTCCTCGCAGCAAATGAAAATGTTTCATTTCTTGCTACTTTTTTCCCGGAGTGGCAAAGAAATATATTGTTTTTTCCTCTGAAAGTTCAACACAATGCAACCTTCCAAAATAGAATTCTGACATCAAGAATTCCGTCTATAGTATATTTGAGTGCACCTGTCATTTTCTCAGTCTCTGATTTAATTTCTCCATTTAAGGTAATTCTTCAAGAATGTATTTTTTTAACGGTCACAATAATACACTTATGCCTCCCATGTCATTTAGAAATATATCATACAGGCCTCAGAACACTCAGCATGTTATATGGTGAGCTTGTGGCTCACAGAGTTGGGGTGTGCAGTGTTCAAGCTGATACTTGGAAGAGATAGTGAGTTCAAATCCAAACAGGAGGAGGTTGAATATAGGCACCTCTGAAATTTTTTACTACTTTTTTCCCGCAGTGGCAAAGAAATCTATCGTTTTTTCCTCTGAAAGTTCAACACAATGCAACCTTCCAAAATAGAATTCTGACATCAAGAATTCCGTCTATAGTACTTTTGAGTGCACCTGTCATTTTCTCAGTCTCTGTGTATGCATGGAGCAAGATATAGGCTCATGGATTTAAGAATGAGAGGATATCATGAGACAGCAATCTCCACCTACGGCCATACTACCTTGACAGCGCCCGATCCCGTCAGATCTCGGAAGCTAAGCAGGGTGAGGCTTGATTAGTACTGGGTTGGGAGACTGCCTGGGAATACCAGGTGCTGTAGGGGTTTTTATTTTTCGCTTCCCTAATGAAAATATACATGGCATTCCTCGCAGCAAATGAAAATGTTTCAATTCTTGCTACTTTTTTCCCGCAGTGGCAAAGAAATATATCGTTTTTTCCTCTGAAAGTTCAACACAATGCAACCTTCCAAAATAGAATTCTGACATCAAGAATTCCGTCTATAGTACATTTGAGTGCACCTGTCATTTTCTCAGTCTCTGTGTATGCATGGAGCAAGATATAGGCTCATGGATTTAAGAATGAGAGGATATCATGAGACAGCAATCTCCACCTACGGCCATACTACCTTGACAGCGCCCGATCCCGTCAGATCTCGGAAGCTAAGCAGGGTGAGGCTTGATTAGTACTGGGTTGGGAGACTGCCTGGGAATACCAGGTGCTGTAGGGGTTTTTATTTTTCGCTTCCCTAATGAAAATATACATGGCATTCCTCGCAGCAAATGAAAATGTTTCATTTCTTGCTACTTTTTTCCCGCAGTGTCAAAGAAATCTATCGTTTTTTCCTCTGAAAGTTCAACACAATGCAACCTTCCAAAATAGAATTCTGACATCAAGAATTCCGTCTATAGTACATTTGAGTGCACCTGTCATTTTCTCAGTCTCTGTGTATGCATGGAGCAAGATATAGGCTCATGGATTTAAGAATGAGAGGATATCATGAGACAGCAATCTCCACCTACGGCCATACTACCTTGAAAGCGCCCGATCCCGTCAGATCTCGGAAGCTAAGCAGGGTGAGGCTTGATTAGTACTGGGTTGGGAGACTGCCTGGGAATACCAGGTGCTGTGGGTGTTTTTATTTTTTGCTTCCCTAATGAAAATATACATGGCATTCCTTGCAGCAAATGAAAATGTTTCATTTTTTACTACTTTTTTCCCGCAGTGGCAAAGAAATATATCGTTTTTTCCTCAGAAAGTTCAACACAATGCAACCTTCCAAAATAGAATTCTGACATCAAGAATTCCGTCTATAGTACATTTGAGTGCACCTGTCATTTTCTCAGTCTCTGTGTATGCATGGAGCAAGATATAGGCTCATGGATTTAAGAATGAGAGGATATCATGAGACAGCAATCTCCACCTACGGCCATACTACCTTGACAGCGCCCGATCCCGTCAGATCTCGGAAGCTAAGCAGGGTGAGGCTTGATTAGTACTGGGTTGGGAGACTGCCTGGGAATACCAGGTGCTGTAGGGGTTTTTATTTTTCGCTTCCCTAATGAAAATATACATGGCATTCCTCGCAGCAAATGAAAATGTTTCAATTCTTGCTACTTTTTTCCCGCAGTGGCAAAGAAATATATCGTTTTTTCCTCTGAAAGTTCAACACAATGCAACCTTCCAAAATAGAATTCTGACATCAAGAATTCCGTCTATAGTACATTTGAGTGCACCTGTCATTTTCTCAGTCTCTGTGTATGCATGGAGCAAGATATAGGCTCATGGATTTAAGAATGAGAGGATATCATGAGACAGCAATCTCCACCTACGGCCATACTACCTTGACAGCGCCCGATCCCGTCAGATCTCGGAAGCTAAGCAGGGTGAGGCTTGATTAGTACTGGGTTGGGAGACTGCCTGGGAATACCAGGTGCTGTAGGGGTTTTTATTTTTCGCTTCCCTAATGAAAATATACATGGCATTCCTCGCAGCAAATGAAAATGTTTCATTTCTTGCTACTTTTTTCCCGCAGTGGCAAAGAAATCTATCGTTTTTTCCTCTGAAAGTTCAACACAATGCAACCTTCCAAAATAGAATTCTGACATCAAGAATTCCGTCTATAGTACATTTGAGTGCACCTGTCATTTTCTCAGTCTCTGTGTATGCATGGAGCAAGATATAGGCTCATGGATTTAAGAATGAGAGGATATCATGAGACAGCAATCTCCACCTACGGCCATACTACCTTGACAGCGCCCGATCCCGTCAGATCTCGGAAGCTAAGCAGGGTGAGGCTTGATTAGTACTGGGTTGGGAGACTGCCTGGGAATACCAGGTGCTGTAGGGGTTTTTATTTTTCGCTTCCCTAATGAAAATATACATGGCATTCCTCGCAGCAAATGAAAATGTTTCATTTCTTGCTACTTTTTTCCCGCAGTGGCAAAGAAATATATCGTTTTTTCCTCTGAAAGTTCAACACAATGCAACCTTCCAAAATAGAATTCTGACATCAAGAATTCCGTCTATAGTACATTTGAGTGCACCTGTCATTTTCTCAGTCTCTGTGTATGCATGGAGCAAGATATAGGCTCATGGATTTAAGAATGAGAGGATATCATGAGACAGCAATCTCCACCTACGGCCATACTACCTTGACAGCGCCCGATCCCGTCAGATCTCGGAAGCTAAGCAGGGTGAGGCTTGATTAGTACTGGGTTGGGAGACTGCCTGGGAATACCAGGTGCTGTAGGGGTTTTTATTTTTCGCTTCCCTAATGAAAATATACATGGCATTCCTCGCAGCAAATGAAAATGTTTCATTTCTTGCTACTTTTTTCCCGCAGTGGCAAAGAAATCTATCGTTTTTTCCTCTGAAAGTTCAACACAATGCAACCTTCCAAAATAGAATTCTGACATCAAGAATTCCGTCTATAGTACATTTGAGTGCACCTGTCATTTTCTCAGTCTCTGTGTATGCATGGAGCAAGATATAGGCTCATGGATTTAAGAATGAGAGGATATCATGAGACAGCAATCTCCACCTACGGCCATACTACCTTGACAGCGCCCGATCCCGTCAGATCTCGGAAGCTAAGCAGGGTGAGGCTTGATTAGTACTGGGTTGGGAGACTGCCTGGGAATACCAGGTGCTGTAGGGGTTTTTATTTTTCGCTTCCCTAATGAAAATATACATGGCATTCCTCGCAGCAAATGAAAATGTTTCATTTCTTGCTACTTTTTTCCCGCAGTGGCAAAGAAATATATCGTTTTTTCCTCTGAAAGTTCAACACAATGCAACCTTCCAAAATAGAATTCTGACATCAAGAATTCCGTCTATAGTACATTTGAGTGCACCTGTCATTTTCTCAGTCTCTGTGTATGCATGGAGCAAGATATAGGCTCATGGATTTAAGAATGAGAGGATATCATGAGACAGCAATCTCCACCTACGGCCATACTACCTTGAAAGCGCCCGATCCCGTCAGATCTCGGAAGCTAAGCAGGGTGAGGCTTGATTAGTACTGGGTTGGGAGACTGCCTGGGAATACCAGGTGCTGTGGGTGTTTTTATTTTTTGCTTCCCTAATGAAAATATACATGGCATTCCTTGCAGCAAATGAAAATGTTTCATTTTTTACTACTTTTTTCCCGCAGTGGCAAAGAAATATATCGTTTTTTCCTCAGAAAGTTCAACACAATGCAACCTTCCAAAATAGAATTCTGACATCAAGAATTCCGTCTATAGTACATTTGAGTGCACCTGTCATTTTCTCAGTCTCTGTGTATGCATGGAGCAAGATATAGGCTCATGGATTTAAGAATGAGAGGATATCATGAGACAGCAATCTCCACCTACGGCCATACTACCTTGACAGCGCCCGATCCCGTCAGATCTCGGAAGCTAAGCAGGGTGAGGCTTGATTAGTACTGGGTTGGGAGACTGCCTGGGAATACCAGGTGCTGTAGGGGTTTTTATTTTTCGCTTCCCTAATGAAAATATACATGGCATTCCTCGCAGCAAATGAAAATGTTTCAATTCTTGCTACTTTTTTCCCGCAGTGGCAAAGAAATATATCGTTTTTTCCTCTGAAAGTTCAACACAATGCAACCTTCCAAAATAGAATTCTGACATCAAGAATTCCGTCTATAGTACATTTGAGTGCACCTGTCATTTTCTCAGTCTCTGTGTATGCATGGAGCAAGATATAGGCTCATGGATTTAAGAATGAGAGGATATCATGAGACAGCAATCTCCACCTACGGCCATACTACCTTGACAGCGCCCGATCCCGTCAGATCTCGGAAGCTAAGCAGGGTGAGGCTTGATTAGTACTGGGTTGGGAGACTGCCTGGGAATACCAGGTGCTGTAGGGGTTTTTATTTTTCGCTTCCCTAATGAAAATATACATGGCATTCCTCGCAGCAAATGAAAATGTTTCATTTCTTGCTACTTTTTTCCCGCAGTGTCAAAGAAATCTATCGTTTTTTCCTCTGAAAGTTCAACACAATGCAACCTTCCAAAATAGAATTCTGACATCAAGAATTCCGTCTATAGTACATTTGAGTGCACCTGTCATTTTCTCAGTCTCTGTGTATGCATGGAGCAAGATATAGGCTCATGGATTTAAGAATGAGAGGATATCATGAGACAGCAATCTCCACCTACGGCCATACTACCTTGAAAGCGCCCGATCCCGTCAGATCTCGGAAGCTAAGCAGGGTGAGGCTTGATTAGTACTGGGTTGGGAGACTGCCTGGGAATACCAGGTGCTGTGGGTGTTTTTATTTTTTGCTTCCCTAATGAAAATATACATGGCATTCCTTGCAGCAAATGAAAATGTTTCATTTTTTACTACTTTTTTCCCGCAGTGGCAAAGAAATATATCGTTTTTTCCTCAGAAAGTTCAACACAATGCAACCTTCCAAAATAGAATTCTGACATCAAGAATTCCGTCTATAGTACATTTGAGTGCACCTGTCATTTTCTCAGTCTCTGTGTATGCATGGAGCAAGATATAGGCTCATGGATTTAAGAATGAGAGGATATCATGAGACAGCAATCTCCACCTACGGCCATACTACCTTGAAAGCGCCCGATCCCGTCAGATCTCGGAAGCTAAGCAGGGTGAGGCTTGATTAGTCCTGGGTTGGGAGACTGCCTGGGAATACCAGGTGCTGTAGGGGTTTTTATTTTTCGCTTCCCTAATGAAAATATACATGGCATTCCTCGCAGCAAATGAAAATGTTTCATTTCTTGCTACTTTTTTCCCGGAGTGGCAAAGAAATATATTGTTTTTTCCTCTGAAAGTTCAACACAATGCAACCTTCCAAAATAGAATTCTGACATCAAGAATTCCGTCTATAGTATATTTGAGTGCACCTGTCATTTTCTCAGTCTCTGATTTAATTTCTCCATTTAAGGTAATTCTTCAAGAATGTATTTTTTTAACGGTCACAATAATACACTTATGCCTCCCATGTCATTTAGAAATATATCATACAGGCCTCAGAACACTCAGCATGTTATATGGTGAGCTTGTGGCTCACAGAGTTGGGGTGTGCAGTGTTCAAGCTGATACTTGGAAGAGATAGTGAGTTCAAATCCAAACAGGAGGAGGTTGAATATAGGCACCTCTGAAATTTTTTACTACTTTTTTCCCGCAGTGGCAAAGAAATCTATCGTTTTTTCCTCTGAAAGTTCAACACAATGCAACCTTCCAAAATAGAATTCTGACATCAAGAATTCCGTCTATAGTACTTTTGAGTGCACCTGTCATTTTCTCAGTCTCTGTGTATGCATGGAGCAAGATATAGGCTCATGGATTTAAGAATGAGAGGATATCATGAGACAGCAATCTCCACCTACGGCCATACTACCTTGACAGCGCCCGATCCCGTCAGATCTCGGAAGCTAAGCAGGGTGAGGCTTGATTAGTACTGGGTTGGGAGACTGCCTGGGAATACCAGGTGCTGTAGGGGTTTTTATTTTTCGCTTCCCTAATGAAAATATACATGGCATTCCTCGCAGCAAATGAAAATGTTTCAATTCTTGCTACTTTTTTCCCGCAGTGGCAAAGAAATATATCGTTTTTTCCTCTGAAAGTTCAACACAATGCAACCTTCCAAAATAGAATTCTGACATCAAGAATTCCGTCTATAGTACATTTGAGTGCACCTGTCATTTTCTCAGTCTCTGTGTATGCATGGAGCAAGATATAGGCTCATGGATTTAAGAATGAGAGGATATCATGAGACAGCAATCTCCACCTACGGCCATACTACCTTGACAGCGCCCGATCCCGTCAGATCTCGGAAGCTAAGCAGGGTGAGGCTTGATTAGTACTGGGTTGGGAGACTGCCTGGGAATACCAGGTGCTGTAGGGGTTTTTATTTTTCGCTTCCCTAATGAAAATATACATGGCATTCCTCGCAGCAAATGAAAATGTTTCATTTCTTGCTACTTTTTTCCCGCAGTGTCAAAGAAATCTATCGTTTTTTCCTCTGAAAGTTCAACACAATGCAACCTTCCAAAATAGAATTCTGACATCAAGAATTCCGTCTATAGTACATTTGAGTGCACCTGTCATTTTCTCAGTCTCTGTGTATGCATGGAGCAAGATATAGGCTCATGGATTTAAGAATGAGAGGATATCATGAGACAGCAATCTCCACCTACGGCCATACTACCTTGAAAGCGCCCGATCCCGTCAGATCTCGGAAGCTAAGCAGGGTGAGGCTTGATTAGTACTGGGTTGGGAGACTGCCTGGGAATACCAGGTGCTGTGGGTGTTTTTATTTTTTGCTTCCCTAATGAAAATATACATGGCATTCCTTGCAGCAAATGAAAATGTTTCATTTTTTACTACTTTTTTCCCGCAGTGGCAAAGAAATATATCGTTTTTTCCTCAGAAAGTTCAACACAATGCAACCTTCCAAAATAGAATTCTGACATCAAGAATTCCGTCTATAGTACATTTGAGTGCACCTGTCATTTTCTCAGTCTCTGTGTATGCATGGAGCAAGATATAGGCTCATGGATTTAAGAATGAGAGGATATCATGAGACAGCAATCTCCACCTACGGCCATACTACCTTGACAGCGCCCGATCCCGTCAGATCTCGGAAGCTAAGCAGGGTGAGGCTTGATTAGTACTGGGTTGGGAGACTGCCTGGGAATACCAGGTGCTGTAGGGGTTTTTATTTTTCGCTTCCCTAATGAAAATATACATGGCATTCCTCGCAGCAAATGAAAATGTTTCAATTCTTGCTACTTTTTTCCCGCAGTGGCAAAGAAATATATCGTTTTTTCCTCTGAAAGTTCAACACAATGCAACCTTCCAAAATAGAATTCTGACATCAAGAATTCCGTCTATAGTACATTTGAGTGCACCTGTCATTTTCTCAGTCTCTGTGTATGCATGGAGCAAGATATAGGCTCATGGATTTAAGAATGAGAGGATATCATGAGACAGCAATCTCCACCTACGGCCATACTACCTTGACAGCGCCCGATCCCGTCAGATCTCGGAAGCTAAGCAGGGTGAGGCTTGATTAGTACTGGGTTGGGAGACTGCCTGGGAATACCAGGTGCTGTAGGGGTTTTTATTTTTCGCTTCCCTAATGAAAATATACATGGCATTCCTCGCAGCAAATGAAAATGTTTCATTTCTTGCTACTTTTTTCCCGCAGTGGCAAAGAAATCTATCGTTTTTTCCTCTGAAAGTTCAACACAATGCAACCTTCCAAAATAGAATTCTGACATCAAGAATTCCGTCTATAGTACATTTGAGTGCACCTGTCATTTTCTCAGTCTCTGTGTATGCATGGAGCAAGATATAGGCTCATGGATTTAAGAATGAGAGGATATCATGAGACAGCAATCTCCACCTACGGCCATACTACCTTGACAGCGCCCGATCCCGTCAGATCTCGGAAGCTAAGCAGGGTGAGGCTTGATTAGTACTGGGTTGGGAGACTGCCTGGGAATACCAGGTGCTGTAGGGGTTTTTATTTTTCGCTTCCCTAATGAAAATATACATGGCATTCCTCGCAGCAAATGAAAATGTTTCATTTCTTGCTACTTTTTTCCCGCAGTGGCAAAGAAATATATCGTTTTTTCCTCTGAAAGTTCAACACAATGCAACCTTCCAAAATAGAATTCTGACATCAAGAATTCCGTCTATAGTACATTTGAGTGCACCTGTCATTTTCTCAGTCTCTGTGTATGCATGGAGCAAGATATAGGCTCATGGATTTAAGAATGAGAGGATATCATGAGACAGCAATCTCCA
This sequence comes from Ascaphus truei, assembly GCF_040206685.1. Lineage (NCBI taxonomy): Eukaryota > Metazoa > Chordata > Amphibia > Anura > Ascaphidae > Ascaphus > Ascaphus truei. The sequence continues at coordinate 233,366 of NW_027455772.1, forward strand.
CCTACGGCCATACTACCTTGACAGCGCCCGATCCCGTCAGATCTCGGAAGCTAAGCAGGGTGAGGCTTGATTAGTACTGGGTTGGGAGACTGCCTGGGAATACCAGGTGCTGTAGGGGTTTTTATTTTTCGCTTCCCTAATGAAAATATACATGGCATTCCTCGCAGCAAATGAAAATGTTTCATTTCTTGCTACTTTTTTCCCGCAGTGGCAAAGAAATCTATCGTTTTTTCCTCTGAAAGTTCAACACAATGCAACCTTCCAAAATAGAATTCTGACATCAAGAATTCCGTCTATAGTACATTTGAGTGCACCTGTCATTTTCTCAGTCTCTGTGTATGCATGGAGCAAGATATAGGCTCATGGATTTAAGAATGAGAGGATATCATGAGACAGCAATCTCCACCTACGGCCATACTACCTTGACAGCGCCCGATCCCGTCAGATCTCGGAAGCTAAGCAGGGTGAGGCTTGATTAGTACTGGGTTGGGAGACTGCCTGGGAATACCAGGTGCTGTAGGGGTTTTTATTTTTCGCTTCCCTAATGAAAATATACATGGCATTCCTCGCAGCAAATGAAAATGTTTCATTTCTTGCTACTTTTTTCCCGCAGTGGCAAAGAAATATATCGTTTTTTCCTCTGAAAGTTCAACACAATGCAACCTTCCAAAATAGAATTCTGACATCAAGAATTCCGTCTATAGTACATTTGAGTGCACCTGTCATTTTCTCAGTCTCTGTGTATGCATGGAGCAAGATATAGGCTCATGGATTTAAGAATGAGAGGATATCATGAGACAGCAATCTCCACCTACGGCCATACTACCTTGAAAGCGCCCGATCCCGTCAGATCTCGGAAGCTAAGCAGGGTGAGGCTTGATTAGTACTGGGTTGGGAGACTGCCTGGGAATACCAGGTGCTGTGGGTGTTTTTATTTTTTGCTTCCCTAATGAAAATATACATGGCATTCCTTGCAGCAAATGAAAATGTTTCATTTTTTACTACTTTTTTCCCGCAGTGGCAAAGAAATATATCGTTTTTTCCTCAGAAAGTTCAACACAATGCAACCTTCCAAAATAGAATTCTGACATCAAGAATTCCGTCTATAGTACATTTGAGTGCACCTGTCATTTTCTCAGTCTCTGTGTATGCATGGAGCAAGATATAGGCTCATGGATTTAAGAATGAGAGGATATCATGAGACAGCAATCTCCACCTACGGCCATACTACCTTGACAGCGCCCGATCCCGTCAGATCTCGGAAGCTAAGCAGGGTGAGGCTTGATTAGTACTGGGTTGGGAGACTGCCTGGGAATACCAGGTGCTGTAGGGGTTTTTATTTTTCGCTTCCCTAATGAAAATATACATGGCATTCCTCGCAGCAAATGAAAATGTTTCAATTCTTGCTACTTTTTTCCCGCAGTGGCAAAGAAATATATCGTTTTTTCCTCTGAAAGTTCAACACAATGCAACCTTCCAAAATAGAATTCTGACATCAAGAATTCCGTCTATAGTACATTTGAGTGCACCTGTCATTTTCTCAGTCTCTGTGTATGCATGGAGCAAGATATAGGCTCATGGATTTAAGAATGAGAGGATATCATGAGACAGCAATCTCCACCTACGGCCATACTACCTTGACAGCGCCCGATCCCGTCAGATCTCGGAAGCTAAGCAGGGTGAGGCTTGATTAGTACTGGGTTGGGAGACTGCCTGGGAATACCAGGTGCTGTAGGGGTTTTTATTTTTCGCTTCCCTAATGAAAATATACATGGCATTCCTCGCAGCAAATGAAAATGTTTCATTTCTTGCTACTTTTTTCCCGCAGTGTCAAAGAAATCTATCGTTTTTTCCTCTGAAAGTTCAACACAATGCAACCTTCCAAAATAGAATTCTGACATCAAGAATTCCGTCTATAGTACATTTGAGTGCACCTGTCATTTTCTCAGTCTCTGTGTATGCATGGAGCAAGATATAGGCTCATGGATTTAAGAATGAGAGGATATCATGAGACAGCAATCTCCACCTACGGCCATACTACCTTGAAAGCGCCCGATCCCGTCAGATCTCGGAAGCTAAGCAGGGTGAGGCTTGATTAGTACTGGGTTGGGAGACTGCCTGGGAATACCAGGTGCTGTGGGTGTTTTTATTTTTTGCTTCCCTAATGAAAATATACATGGCATTCCTTGCAGCAAATGAAAATGTTTCATTTTTTACTACTTTTTTCCCGCAGTGGCAAAGAAATATATCGTTTTTTCCTCAGAAAGTTCAACACAATGCAACCTTCCAAAATAGAATTCTGACATCAAGAATTCCGTCTATAGTACATTTGAGTGCACCTGTCATTTTCTCAGTCTCTGTGTATGCATGGAGCAAGATATAGGCTCATGGATTTAAGAATGAGAGGATATCATGAGACAGCAATCTCCACCTACGGCCATACTACCTTGAAAGCGCCCGATCCCGTCAGATCTCGGAAGCTAAGCAGGGTGAGGCTTGATTAGTCCTGGGTTGGGAGACTGCCTGGGAATACCAGGTGCTGTAGGGGTTTTTATTTTTCGCTTCCCTAATGAAAATATACATGGCATTCCTCGCAGCAAATGAAAATGTTTCATTTCTTGCTACTTTTTTCCCGGAGTGGCAAAGAAATATATTGTTTTTTCCTCTGAAAGTTCAACACAATGCAACCTTCCAAAATAGAATTCTGACATCAAGAATTCCGTCTATAGTATATTTGAGTGCACCTGTCATTTTCTCAGTCTCTGATTTAATTTCTCCATTTAAGGTAATTCTTCAAGAATGTATTTTTTTAACGGTCACAATAATACACTTATGCCTCCCATGTCATTTAGAAATATATCATACAGGCCTCAGAACACTCAGCATGTTATATGGTGAGCTTGTGGCTCACAGAGTTGGGGTGTGCAGTGTTCAAGCTGATACTTGGAAGAGATAGTGAGTTCAAATCCAAACAGGAGGAGGTTGAATATAGGCACCTCTGAAATTTTTTACTACTTTTTTCCCGCAGTGGCAAAGAAATCTATCGTTTTTTCCTCTGAAAGTTCAACACAATGCAACCTTCCAAAATAGAATTCTGACATCAAGAATTCCGTCTATAGTACTTTTGAGTGCACCTGTCATTTTCTCAGTCTCTGTGTATGCATGGAGCAAGATATAGGCTCATGGATTTAAGAATGAGAGGATATCATGAGACAGCAATCTCCACCTACGGCCATACTACCTTGACAGCGCCCGATCCCGTCAGATCTCGGAAGCTAAGCAGGGTGAGGCTTGATTAGTACTGGGTTGGGAGACTGCCTGGGAATACCAGGTGCTGTAGGGGTTTTTATTTTTCGCTTCCCTAATGAAAATATACATGGCATTCCTCGCAGCAAATGAAAATGTTTCAATTCTTGCTACTTTTTTCCCGCAGTGGCAAAGAAATATATCGTTTTTTCCTCTGAAAGTTCAACACAATGCAACCTTCCAAAATAGAATTCTGACATCAAGAATTCCGTCTATAGTACATTTGAGTGCACCTGTCATTTTCTCAGTCTCTGTGTATGCATGGAGCAAGATATAGGCTCATGGATTTAAGAATGAGAGGATATCATGAGACAGCAATCTCCACCTACGGCCATACTACCTTGACAGCGCCCGATCCCGTCAGATCTCGGAAGCTAAGCAGGGTGAGGCTTGATTAGTACTGGGTTGGGAGACTGCCTGGGAATACCAGGTGCTGTAGGGGTTTTTATTTTTCGCTTCCCTAATGAAAATATACATGGCATTCCTCGCAGCAAATGAAAATGTTTCATTTCTTGCTACTTTTTTCCCGCAGTGTCAAAGAAATCTATCGTTTTTTCCTCTGAAAGTTCAACACAATGCAACCTTCCAAAATAGAATTCTGACATCAAGAATTCCGTCTATAGTACATTTGAGTGCACCTGTCATTTTCTCAGTCTCTGTGTATGCATGGAGCAAGATATAGGCTCATGGATTTAAGAATGAGAGGATATCATGAGACAGCAATCTCCACCTACGGCCATACTACCTTGAAAGCGCCCGATCCCGTCAGATCTCGGAAGCTAAGCAGGGTGAGGCTTGATTAGTACTGGGTTGGGAGACTGCCTGGGAATACCAGGTGCTGTGGGTGTTTTTATTTTTTGCTTCCCTAATGAAAATATACATGGCATTCCTTGCAGCAAATGAAAATGTTTCATTTTTTACTACTTTTTTCCCGCAGTGGCAAAGAAATATATCGTTTTTTCCTCAGAAAGTTCAACACAATGCAACCTTCCAAAATAGAATTCTGACATCAAGAATTCCGTCTATAGTACATTTGAGTGCACCTGTCATTTTCTCAGTCTCTGTGTATGCATGGAGCAAGATATAGGCTCATGGATTTAAGAATGAGAGGATATCATGAGACAGCAATCTCCACCTACGGCCATACTACCTTGACAGCGCCCGATCCCGTCAGATCTCGGAAGCTAAGCAGGGTGAGGCTTGATTAGTACTGGGTTGGGAGACTGCCTGGGAATACCAGGTGCTGTAGGGGTTTTTATTTTTCGCTTCCCTAATGAAAATATACATGGCATTCCTCGCAGCAAATGAAAATGTTTCAATTCTTGCTACTTTTTTCCCGCAGTGGCAAAGAAATATATCGTTTTTTCCTCTGAAAGTTCAACACAATGCAACCTTCCAAAATAGAATTCTGACATCAAGAATTCCGTCTATAGTACATTTGAGTGCACCTGTCATTTTCTCAGTCTCTGTGTATGCATGGAGCAAGATATAGGCTCATGGATTTAAGAATGAGAGGATATCATGAGACAGCAATCTCCACCTACGGCCATACTACCTTGACAGCGCCCGATCCCGTCAGATCTCGGAAGCTAAGCAGGGTGAGGCTTGATTAGTACTGGGTTGGGAGACTGCCTGGGAATACCAGGTGCTGTAGGGGTTTTTATTTTTCGCTTCCCTAATGAAAATATACATGGCATTCCTCGCAGCAAATGAAAATGTTTCATTTCTTGCTACTTTTTTCCCGCAGTGGCAAAGAAATCTATCGTTTTTTCCTCTGAAAGTTCAACACAATGCAACCTTCCAAAATAGAATTCTGACATCAAGAATTCCGTCTATAGTACATTTGAGTGCACCTGTCATTTTCTCAGTCTCTGTGTATGCATGGAGCAAGATATAGGCTCATGGATTTAAGAATGAGAGGATATCATGAGACAGCAATCTCCACCTACGGCCATACTACCTTGACAGCGCCCGATCCCGTCAGATCTCGGAAGCTAAGCAGGGTGAGGCTTGATTAGTACTGGGTTGGGAGACTGCCTGGGAATACCAGGTGCTGTAGGGGTTTTTATTTTTCGCTTCCCTAATGAAAATATACATGGCATTCCTCGCAGCAAATGAAAATGTTTCATTTCTTGCTACTTTTTTCCCGCAGTGGCAAAGAAATATATCGTTTTTTCCTCTGAAAGTTCAACACAATGCAACCTTCCAAAATAGAATTCTGACATCAAGAATTCCGTCTATAGTACATTTGAGTGCACCTGTCATTTTCTCAGTCTCTGTGTATGCATGGAGCAAGATATAGGCTCATGGATTTAAGAATGAGAGGATATCATGAGACAGCAATCTCCACCTACGGCCATACTACCTTGACAGCGCCCGATCCCGTCAGATCTCGGAAGCTAAGCAGGGTGAGGCTTGATTAGTACTGGGTTGGGAGACTGCCTGGGAATACCAGGTGCTGTAGGGGTTTTTATTTTTCGCTTCCCTAATGAAAATATACATGGCATTCCTCGCAGCAAATGAAAATGTTTCATTTCTTGCTACTTTTTTCCCGCAGTGGCAAAGAAATCTATCGTTTTTTCCTCTGAAAGTTCAACACAATGCAACCTTCCAAAATAGAATTCTGACATCAAGAATTCCGTCTATAGTACATTTGAGTGCACCTGTCATTTTCTCAGTCTCTGTGTATGCATGGAGCAAGATATAGGCTCATGGATTTAAGAATGAGAGGATATCATGAGACAGCAATCTCCACCTACGGCCATACTACCTTGACAGCGCCCGATCCCGTCAGATCTCGGAAGCTAAGCAGGGTGAGGCTTGATTAGTACTGGGTTGGGAGACTGCCTGGGAATACCAGGTGCTGTAGGGGTTTTTATTTTTCGCTTCCCTAATGAAAATATACATGGCATTCCTCGCAGCAAATGAAAATGTTTCATTTCTTGCTACTTTTTTCCCGCAGTGGCAAAGAAATATATCGTTTTTTCCTCTGAAAGTTCAACACAATGCAACCTTCCAAAATAGAATTCTGACATCAAGAATTCCGTCTATAGTACATTTGAGTGCACCTGTCATTTTCTCAGTCTCTGTGTATGCATGGAGCAAGATATAGGCTCATGGATTTAAGAATGAGAGGATATCATGAGACAGCAATCTCCACCTACGGCCATACTACCTTGAAAGCGCCCGATCCCGTCAGATCTCGGAAGCTAAGCAGGGTGAGGCTTGATTAGTACTGGGTTGGGAGACTGCCTGGGAATACCAGGTGCTGTGGGTGTTTTTATTTTTTGCTTCCCTAATGAAAATATACATGGCATTCCTTGCAGCAAATGAAAATGTTTCATTTTTTACTACTTTTTTCCCGCAGTGGCAAAGAAATATATCGTTTTTTCCTCAGAAAGTTCAACACAATGCAACCTTCCAAAATAGAATTCTGACATCAAGAATTCCGTCTATAGTACATTTGAGTGCACCTGTCATTTTCTCAGTCTCTGTGTATGCATGGAGCAAGATATAGGCTCATGGATTTAAGAATGAGAGGATATCATGAGACAGCAATCTCCACCTACGGCCATACTACCTTGACAGCGCCCGATCCCGTCAGATCTCGGAAGCTAAGCAGGGTGAGGCTTGATTAGTACTGGGTTGGGAGACTGCCTGGGAATACCAGGTGCTGTAGGGGTTTTTATTTTTCGCTTCCCTAATGAAAATATACATGGCATTCCTCGCAGCAAATGAAAATGTTTCAATTCTTGCTACTTTTTTCCCGCAGTGGCAAAGAAATATATCGTTTTTTCCTCTGAAAGTTCAACACAATGCAACCTTCCAAAATAGAATTCTGACATCAAGAATTCCGTCTATAGTACATTTGAGTGCACCTGTCATTTTCTCAGTCTCTGTGTATGCATGGAGCAAGATATAGGCTCATGGATTTAAGAATGAGAGGATATCATGAGACAGCAATCTCCACCTACGGCCATACTACCTTGACAGCGCCCGATCCCGTCAGATCTCGGAAGCTAAGCAGGGTGAGGCTTGATTAGTACTGGGTTGGGAGACTGCCTGGGAATACCAGGTGCTGTAGGGGTTTTTATTTTTCGCTTCCCTAATGAAAATATACATGGCATTCCTCGCAGCAAATGAAAATGTTTCATTTCTTGCTACTTTTTTCCCGCAGTGTCAAAGAAATCTATCGTTTTTTCCTCTGAAAGTTCAACACAATGCAACCTTCCAAAATAGAATTCTGACATCAAGAATTCCGTCTATAGTACATTTGAGTGCACCTGTCATTTTCTCAGTCTCTGTGTATGCATGGAGCAAGATATAGGCTCATGGATTTAAGAATGAGAGGATATCATGAGACAGCAATCTCCACCTACGGCCATACTACCTTGAAAGCGCCCGATCCCGTCAGATCTCGGAAGCTAAGCAGGGTGAGGCTTGATTAGTACTGGGTTGGGAGACTGCCTGGGAATACCAGGTGCTGTGGGTGTTTTTATTTTTTGCTTCCCTAATGAAAATATACATGGCATTCCTTGCAGCAAATGAAAATGTTTCATTTTTTACTACTTTTTTCCCGCAGTGGCAAAGAAATATATCGTTTTTTCCTCAGAAAGTTCAACACAATGCAACCTTCCAAAATAGAATTCTGACATCAAGAATTCCGTCTATAGTACATTTGAGTGCACCTGTCATTTTCTCAGTCTCTGTGTATGCATGGAGCAAGATATAGGCTCATGGATTTAAGAATGAGAGGATATCATGAGACAGCAATCTCCACCTACGGCCATACTACCTTGAAAGCGCCCGATCCCGTCAGATCTCGGAAGCTAAGCAGGGTGAGGCTTGATTAGTCCTGGGTTGGGAGACTGCCTGGGAATACCAGGTGCTGTAGGGGTTTTTATTTTTCGCTTCCCTAATGAAAATATACATGGCATTCCTCGCAGCAAATGAAAATGTTTCATTTCTTGCTACTTTTTTCCCGGAGTGGCAAAGAAATATATTGTTTTTTCCTCTGAAAGTTCAACACAATGCAACCTTCCAAAATAGAATTCTGACATCAAGAATTCCGTCTATAGTATATTTGAGTGCACCTGTCATTTTCTCAGTCTCTGATTTAATTTCTCCATTTAAGGTAATTCTTCAAGAATGTATTTTTTTAACGGTCACAATAATACACTTATGCCTCCCATGTCATTTAGAAATATATCATACAGGCCTCAGAACACTCAGCATGTTATATGGTGAGCTTGTGGCTCACAGAGTTGGGGTGTGCAGTGTTCAAGCTGATACTTGGAAGAGATAGTGAGTTCAAATCCAAACAGGAGGAGGTTGAATATAGGCACCTCTGAAATTTTTTACTACTTTTTTCCCGCAGTGGCAAAGAAATCTATCGTTTTTTCCTCTGAAAGTTCAACACAATGCAACCTTCCAAAATAGAATTCTGACATCAAGAATTCCGTCTATAGTACATTTGAGTGCACCTGTCATTTTCTCAGTCTCTGTGTATGCATGGAGCAAGATATAGGCTCATGGATTTAAGAATGAGAGGATATCATGAGACAGCAATCTCCACCTACGGCCATACTACCTTGACAGCGCCCGATCCCGTCAGATCTCGGAAGCTAAGCAGGGTGAGGCTTGATTAGTACTGGGTTGGGAGACTGCCTGGGAATACCAGGTGCTGTAGGGGTTTTTATTTTTCGCTTCCCTAATGAAAATATACATGGCATTCCTCGCAGCAAATGAAAATGTTTCAATTCTTGCTACTTTTTTCCCGCAGTGGCAAAGAAATATATCGTTTTTTCCTCTGAAAGTTCAACACAATGCAACCTTCCAAAATAGAATTCTGACATCAAGAATTCCGTCTATAGTACATTTGAGTGCACCTGTCATTTTCTCAGTCTCTGTGTATGCATGGAGCAAGATATAGGCTCATGGATTTAAGAATGAGAGGATATCATGAGACAGCAATCTCCACCTACGGCCATACTACCTTGACAGCGCCCGATCCCGTCAGATCTCGGAAGCTAAGCAGGGTGAGGCTTGATTAGTACTGGGTTGGGAGACTGCCTGGGAATACCAGGTGCTGTGGGTGTTTTTATTTTTTGCTTCCCTAATGAAAATATACATGGCATTCCTTGCAGCAAATGAAAATGTTTCATTTTTTACTACTTTTTTCCCGCAGTGGCAAAGAAATATATCGTTTTTTCCTCAGAAAGTTCAACACAATGCAACCTTCCAAAATAGAATTCTGACATCAAGAATTCCGTCTATAGTACATTTGAGTGCACCTGTCATTTTCTCAGTCTCTGTGTATGCATGGAGCAAGATATAGGCTCATGGATTTAAGAATGAGAGGATATCATGAGACAGCAATCTCCACCTACGGCCATACTACCTTGAAAGCGCCCGATCCCGTCAGATCTCGGAAGCTAAGCAGGGTGAGGCTTGATTAGTCCTGGGTTGGGAGACTGCCTGGGAATACCAGGTGCTGTAGGGGTTTTTATTTTTCGCTTCCCTAATGAAAATATACATGGCATTCCTCGCAGCAAATGAAAATGTTTCATTTCTTGCTACTTTTTTCCCGGAGTGGCAAAGAAATATATTGTTTTTTCCTCTGAAAGTTCAACACAATGCAACCTTCCAAAATAGAATTCTGACATCAAGAATTCCGTCTATAGTATATTTGAGTGCACCTGTCATTTTCTCAGTCTCTGTGTATGCATGGAGCAAGATATAGGCTCATGGATTTAAGAATGAGAGGATATCATGAGACAGCAATCTCCACCTACGGCCATACTACCTTGAAAGCGCCCGATCCCGTCAGATCTCGGAAGCTAAGCAGGGTGAGGCTTGATTAGTCCTGGGTTGGGAGACTGCCTGGGAATACCAGGTGCTGTAGGGGTTTTTATTTTTCGCTTCCCTAATGAAAATATACATGGCATTCCTCGCAGCAAATGAAAATGTTTCATTTCTTGCTACTTTTTTCCCGGAGTGGCAAAGAAATATATTGTTTTTTCCTCTGAAAGTTCAACACAATGCAACCTTCCAAAATAGAATTCTGACATCAAGAATTCCGTCTATAGTATATTTGAGTGCACCTGTCATTTTCTCAGTCTCTGATTTAATTTCTCCATTTAAGGTAATTCTTCAAGAATGTATTTTTTTAACGGTCACAATAATACACTTATGCCTCCCATGTCATTTAGAAATATATCATACAGGCCTCAGAACACTCAGCATGTTATATGGTGAGCTTGTGGCTCACAGAGTTGGGGTGTGCAGTGTTCAAGCTGATACTTGGAAGAGATAGTGAGTTCAAATCCAAACAGGAGGAGGTTGAATATAGGCACCTCTGAAATTTTTTACTACTTTTTTCCCGCAGTGGCAAAGAAATCTATCGTTTTTTCCTCTGAAAGTTCAACACAATGCAACCTTCCAAAATAGAATTCTGACATCAAGAATTCCGTCTATAGTACATTTGAGTGCACCTGTCATTTTCTCAGTCTCTGTGTATGCATGGAGCAAGATATAGGCTCATGGATTTAAGAATGAGAGGATATCATGAGACAGCAATCTCCACCTACGGCCATACTACCTTGACAGCGCCCGATCCCGTCAGATCTCGGAAGCTAAGCAGGGTGAGGCTTGATTAGTACTGGGTTGGGAGACTGCCTGGGAATACCAGGTGCTGTAGGGGTTTTTATTTTTCGCTTCCCTAATGAAAATATACATGGCATTCCTCGCAGCAAATGAAAATGTTTCAATTCTTGCTACTTTTTTCCCGCAGTGGCAAAGAAATATATCGTTTTTTCCTCTGAAAGTTCAACACAATGCAACCTTCCAAAATAGAATTCTGACATCAAGAATTCCGTCTATAGTACATTTGAGTGCACCTGTCATTTTCTCAGTCTCTGTGTATGCATGGAGCAAGATATAGGCTCATGGATTTAAGAATGAGAGGATATCATGAGACAGCAATCTCCACCTACGGCCATACTACCTTGACAGCGCCCGATCCCGTCAGATCTCGGAAGCTAAGCAGGGTGAGGCTTGATTAGTACTGGGTTGGGAGACTGCCTGGGAATACCAGGTGCTGTAGGGGTTTTTATTTTTCGCTTCCCTAATGAAAATATACATGGCATTCCTCGCAGCAAATGAAAATGTTTCATTTCTTGCTACTTTTTTCCCGCAGTGGCAAAGAAATATATCGTTTTTTCCTCTGAAAGTTCAACACAATGCAACCTTCCAAAATAGAATTCTGACATCAAGAATTCCGTCTATAGTACATTTGAGTGCACCTGTCATTTTCTCAGTCTCTGTGTATGCATGGAGCAAGATATAGGCTCATGGATTTAAGAATGAGAGGATATCATGAGACAGCAATCTCCACCTACGGCCATACTACCTTGACAGCGCCCGATCCCGTCAGATCTCGGAAGCTAAGCAGGGTGAGGCTTGATTAGTACTGGGTTGGGAGACTGCCTGGGAATACCAGGTGCTGTGGGTGTTTTTATTTTTTGCTTCCCTAATGAAAATATACATGGCATTCCTTGCAGCAAATGAAAATGTTTCATTTTTTACTACTTTTTTCCCGCAGTGGCAAAGAAATATATCGTTTTTTCCTCAGAAAGTTCAACACAATGCAACCTTCCAAAATAGAATTCTGACATCAAGAATTCCGTCTATAGTACATTTGAGTGCACCTGTCATTTTCTCAGTCTCTGTGTATGCATGGAGCAAGATATAGGCTCATGGATTTAAGAATGAGAGGATATCATGAGACAGCAATCTCCACCTACGGCCATACTACCTTGAAAGCGCCCGATCCCGTCAGATCTCGGAAGCTAAGCAGGGTGAGGCTTGATTAGTCCTGGGTTGGGAGACTGCCTGGGAATACCAGGTGCTGTAGGGGTTTTTATTTTTCGCTTCCCTAATGAAAATATACATGGCATTCCTCGCAGCAAATGAAAATGTTTCATTTCTTGCTACTTTTTTCCCGGAGTGGCAAAGAAATATATTGTTTTTTCCTCTGAAAGTTCAACACAATGCAACCTTCCAAAATAGAATTCTGACATCAAGAATTCCGTCTATAGTATATTTGAGTGCACCTGTCATTTTCTCAGTCTCTGATTTAATTTCTCCATTTAAGGTAATTCTTCAAGAATGTATTTTTTTAACGGTCACAATAATACACTTATGCCTCCCATGTCATTTAGAAATATATCATACAGGCCTCAGAACACTCAGCATGTTATATGGTGAGCTTGTGGCTCACAGAGTTGGGGTGTGCAGTGTTCAAGCTGATACTTGGAAGAGATAGTGAGTTCAAATCCAAACAGGAGGAGGTTGAATATAGGCACCTCTGAAATTTTTTACTACTTTTTTCCCGCAGTGGCAAAGAAATCTATCGTTTTTTCCTCTGAAAGTTCAACACAATGCAACCTTCCAAAATAGAATTCTGACATCAAGAATTCCGTCTATAGTACATTTGAGTGCACCTGTCATTTTCTCAGTCTCTGTGTATGCATGGAGCAAGATATAGGCTCATGGATTTAAGAATGAGAGGATATCATGAGACAGCAATCTCCACCTACGGCCATACTACCTTGACAGCGCCCGATCCCGTCAGATCTCGGAAGCTAAGCAGGGTGAGGCTTGATTAGTACTGGGTTGGGAGACTGCCTGGGAATACCAGGTGCTGTAGGGGTTTTTATTTTTCGCTTCCCTAATGAAAATATACATGGCATTCCTCGCAGCAAATGAAAATGTTTCAATTCTTGCTACTTTTTTCCCGCAGTGGCAAAGAAATATATCGTTTTTTCCTCTGAAAGTTCAACACAATGCAACCTTCCAAAATAGAATTCTGACATCAAGAATTCCGTCTATAGTACATTTGAGTGCACCTGTCATTTTCTCAGTCTCTGTGTATGCATGGAGCAAGATATAGGCTCATGGATTTAAGAATGAGAGGATATCATGAGACAGCAATCTCCACCTACGGCCATACTACCTTGACAGCGCCCGATCCCGTCAGATCTCGGAAGCTAAGCAGGGTGAGGCTTGATTAGTACTGGGTTGGGAGACTGCCTGGGAATACCAGGTGCTGTAGGGGTTTTTATTTTTCGCTTCCCTAATGAAAATATACATGGCATTCCTCGCAGCAAATGAAAATGTTTCATTTCTTGCTACTTTTTTCCCGCAGTGGCAAAGAAATATATCGTTTTTTCCTCTGAAAGTTCAACACAATGCAACCTTCCAAAATAGAATTCTGACATCAAGAATTCCGTCTATAGTACATTTGAGTGCACCTGTCATTTTCTCAGTCTCTGTGTATGCATGGAGCAAGATATAGGCTCATGGATTTAAGAATGAGAGGATATCATGAGACAGCAATCTCCACCTACGGCCATACTACCTTGACAGCGCCCGATCCCGTCAGATCTCGGAAGCTAAGCAGGGTGAGGCTTGATTAGTACTGGGTTGGGAGACTGCCTGGGAATACCAGGTGCTGTAGGGGTTTTTATTTTTCGCTTCCCTAATGAAAATATACATGGCATTCCTCGCAGCAAATGAAAATGTTTCAATTCTTGCTACTTTTTTCCCGCAGTGGCAAAGAAATATATCGTTTTTTCCTCTGAAAGTTCAACACAATGCAACCTTCCAAAATAGAATTCTGACATCAAGAATTCCGTCTATAGTACATTTGAGTGCACCTGTCATTTTCTCAGTCTCTGTGTATGCATGGAGCAAGATATAGGCTCATGGATTTAAGAATGAGAGGATATCATGAGACAGCAATCTCCACCTACGGCCATACTACCTTGACAGCGCCCGATCCCGTCAGATCTCGGAAGCTAAGCAGGGTGAGGCTTGATTAGTACTGGGTTGGGAGACTGCCTGGGAATACCAGGTGCTGTAGGGGTTTTTATTTTTCGCTTCCCTAATGAAAATATACATGGCATTCCTCGCAGCAAATGAAAATGTTTCATTTCTTGCTACTTTTTTCCCGCAGTGGCAAAGAAATATATCGTTTTTTCCTCTGAAAGTTCAACACAATGCAACCTTCCAAAATAGAATTCTGACATCAAGAATTCCGTCTATAGTACATTTGAGTGCACCTGTCATTTTCTCAGTCTCTGTGTATGCATGGAGCAAGATATAGGCTCATGGATTTAAGAATGAGAGGATATCATGAGACAGCAATCTCCACCTACGGCCATACTACCTTGACAGCGCCCGATCCCGTCAGATCTCGGAAGCTAAGCAGGGTGAGGCTTGATTAGTACTGGGTTGGGAGACTGCCTGGGAATACCAGGTGCTGTGGGTGTTTTTATTTTTTGCTTCCCTAATGAAAATATACATGGCATTCCTTGCAGCAAATGAAAATGTTTCATTTTTTACTACTTTTTTCCCGCAGTGGCAAAGAAATATATCGTTTTTTCCTCAGAAAGTTCAACACAATGCAACCTTCCAAAATAGAATTCTGACATCAAGAATTCCGTCTATAGTACATTTGAGTGCACCTGTCATTTTCTCAGTCTCTGTGTATGCATGGAGCAAGATATAGGCTCATGGATTTAAGAATGAGAGGATATCATGAGACAGCAATCTCCACCTACGGCCATACTACCTTGAAAGCGCCCGATCCCGTCAGATCTCGGAAGCTAAGCAGGGTGAGGCTTGATTAGTCCTGGGTTGGGAGACTGCCTGGGAATACCAGGTGCTGTAGGGGTTTTTATTTTTCGCTTCCCTAATGAAAATATACATGGCATTCCTCGCAGCAAATGAAAATGTTTCATTTCTTGCTACTTTTTTCCCGGAGTGGCAAAGAAATATATTGTTTTTTCCTCTGAAAGTTCAACACAATGCAACCTTCCAAAATAGAATTCTGACATCAAGAATTCCGTCTATAGTATATTTGAGTGCACCTGTCATTTTCTCAGTCTCTGATTTAATTTCTCCATTTAAGGTAATTCTTCAAGAATGTATTTTTTTAACGGTCACAATAATACACTTATGCCTCCCATGTCATTTAGAAATATATCATACAGGCCTCAGAACACTCAGCATGTTATATGGTGAGCTTGTGGCTCACAGAGTTGGGGTGTGCAGTGTTCAAGCTGATACTTGGAAGAGATAGTGAGTTCAAATCCAAACAGGAGGAGGTTGAATATAGGCACCTCTGAAATTTTTTACTACTTTTTTCCCGCAGTGGCAAAGAAATCTATCGTTTTTTCCTCTGAAAGTTCAACACAATGCAACCTTCCAAAATAGAATTCTGACATCAAGAATTCCGTCTATAGTACATTTGAGTGCACCTGTCATTTTCTCAGTCTCTGTGTATGCATGGAGCAAGATATAGGCTCATGGATTTAAGAATGAGAGGATATCATGAGACAGCAATCTCCACCTACGGCCATACTACCTTGACAGCGCCCGATCCCGTCAGATCTCGGAAGCTAAGCAGGGTGAGGCTTGATTAGTACTGGGTTGGGAGACTGCCTGGGAATACCAGGTGCTGTAGGGGTTTTTATTTTTCGCTTCCCTAATGAAAATATACATGGCATTCCTCGCAGCAAATGAAAATGTTTCAATTCTTGCTACTTTTTTCCCGCAGTGGCAAAGAAATATATCGTTTTTTCCTCTGAAAGTTCAACACAATGCAACCTTCCAAAATAGAATTCTGACATCAAGAATTCCGTCTATAGTACATTTGAGTGCACCTGTCATTTTCTCAGTCTCTGTGTATGCATGGAGCAAGATATAGGCTCATGGATTTAAGAATGAGAGGATATCATGAGACAGCAATCTCCACCTACGGCCATACTACCTTGACAGCGCCCGATCCCGTCAGATCTCGGAAGCTAAGCAGGGTGAGGCTTGATTAGTACTGGGTTGGGAGACTGCCTGGGAATACCAGGTGCTGTAGGGGTTTTTATTTTTCGCTTCCCTAATGAAAATATACATGGCATTCCTCGCAGCAAATGAAAATGTTTCATTTCTTGCTACTTTTTTCCCGCAGTGGCAAAGAAATATATCGTTTTTTCCTCTGAAAGTTCAACACAATGCAACCTTCCAAAATAGAATTCTGACATCAAGAATTCCGTCTATAGTACATTTGAGTGCACCTGTCATTTTCTCAGTCTCTGTGTATGCATGGAGCAAGATATAGGCTCATGGATTTAAGAATGAGAGGATATCATGAGACAGCAATCTCCACCTACGGCCATACTACCTTGACAGCGCCCGATCCCGTCAGATCTCGGAAGCTAAGCAGGGTGAGGCTTGATTAGTACTGGGTTGGGAGACTGCCTGGGAATACCAGGTGCTGTAGGGGTTTTTATTTTTCGCTTCCCTAATGAAAATATACATGGCATTCCTCGCAGCAAATGAAAATGTTTCATTTCTTGCTACTTTTTTCCCGCAGTGGCAAAGAAATATATCGTTTTTTCCTCTGAAAGTTCAACACAATGCAACCTTCCAAAATAGAATTCTGACATCAAGAATTCCGTCTATAGTACATTTGAGTGCACCTGTCATTTTCTCAGTCTCTGTGTATGCATGGAGCAAGATATAGGCTCATGGATTTAAGAATGAGAGGATATCATGAGACAGCAATCTCCACCTACGGCCATACTACCTTGAAAGCGCCCGATCCCGTCAGATCTCGGAAGCTAAGCAGGGTGAGGCTTGATTAGTACTGGGTTGGGAGACTGCCTGGGAATACCAGGTGCTGTGGGTGTTTTTATTTTTTGCTTCCCTAATGAAAATATACATGGCATTCCTTGCAGCAAATGAAAATGTTTCATTTTTTACTACTTTTTTCCCGCAGTGGCAAAGAAATCTATCGTTTTTTCCTCTGAAAGTTCAACACAATGCAACCTTCCAAAATAGAATTCTGACATCAAGAATTCCGTCTATAGTACATTTGAGTGCACCTGTCATTTTCTCAGTCTCTGTGTATGCATGGAGCAAGATATAGGCTCATGGATTTAAGAATGAGAGGATATCATGAGACAGCAATCTCCACCTACGGCCATACTACCTTGACAGCGCCCGATCCCGTCAGATCTCGGAAGCTAAGCAGGGTGAGGCTTGATTAGTACTGGGTTGGGAGACTGCCTGGGAATACCAGGTGCTGTAGGGGTTTTTATTTTTCGCTTCCCTAATGAAAATATACATGGCATTCCTCGCAGCAAATGAAAATGTTTCAATTCTTGCTACTTTTTTCCCGCAGTGGCAAAGAAATATATCGTTTTTTCCTCTGAAAGTTCAACACAATGCAACCTTCCAAAATAGAATTCTGACATCAAGAATTCCGTCTATAGTACATTTGAGTGCACCTGTCATTTTCTCAGTCTCTGTGTATGCATGGAGCAAGATATAGGCTCATGGATTTAAGAATGAGAGGATATCATGAGACAGCAATCTCCACCTACGGCCATACTACCTTGACAGCGCCCGATCCCGTCAGATCTCGGAAGCTAAGCAGGGTGAGGCTTGATTAGTACTGGGTTGGGAGACTGCCTGGGAATACCAGGTGCTGTAGGGGTTTTTATTTTTCGCTTCCCTAATGAAAATATACATGGCATTCCTCGCAGCAAATGAAAATGTTTCATTTCTTGCTACTTTTTTCCCGCAGTGGCAAAGAAATATATCGTTTTTTCCTCTGAAAGTTCAACACAATGCAACCTTCCAAAATAGAATTCTGACATCAAGAATTCCGTCTATAGTACATTTGAGTGCACCTGTCATTTTCTCAGTCTCTGTGTATGCATGGAGCAAGATATAGGCTCATGGATTTAAGAATGAGAGGATATCATGAGACAGCAATCTCCACCTACGGCCATACTACCTTGACAGCGCCCGATCCCGTCAGATCTCGGAAGCTAAGCAGGGTGAGGCTTGATTAGTACTGGGTTGGGAGACTGCCTGGGAATACCAGGTGCTGTGGGTGTTTTTATTTTTTGCTTCCCTAATGAAAATATACATGGCATTCCTTGCAGCAAATGAAAATGTTTCATTTTTTACTACTTTTTTCCCGCAGTGGCAAAGAAATATATCGTTTTTTCCTCAGAAAGTTCAACACAATGCAACCTTCCAAAATAGAATTCTGACATCAAGAATTCCGTCTATAGTACATTTGAGTGCACCTGTCATTTTCTCAGTCTCTGTGTATGCATGGAGCAAGATATAGGCTCATGGATTTAAGAATGAGAGGATATCATGAGACAGCAATCTCCACCTACGGCCATACTACCTTGAAAGCGCCCGATCCCGTCAGATCTCGGAAGCTAAGCAGGGTGAGGCTTGATTAGTCCTGGGTTGGGAGACTGCCTGGGAATACCAGGTGCTGTAGGGGTTTTTATTTTTCGCTTCCCTAATGAAAATATACATGGCATTCCTCGCAGCAAATGAAAATGTTTCATTTCTTGCTACTTTTTTCCCGGAGTGGCAAAGAAATATATTGTTTTTTCCTCTGAAAGTTCAACACAATGCAACCTTCCAAAATAGAATTCTGACATCAAGAATTCCGTCTATAGTATATTTGAGTGCACCTGTCATTTTCTCAGTCTCTGATTTAATTTCTCCATTTAAGGTAATTCTTCAAGAATGTATTTTTTTAACGGTCACAATAATACACTTATGCCTCCCATGTCATTTAGAAATATATCATACAGGCCTCAGAACACTCAGCATGTTATATGGTGAGCTTGTGGCTCACAGAGTTGGGGTGTGCAGTGTTCAAGCTGATACTTGGAAGAGATAGTGAGTTCAAATCCAAACAGGAGGAGGTTGAATATAGGCACCTCTGAAATTTTTTACTACTTTTTTCCCGCAGTGGCAAAGAAATCTATCGTTTTTTCCTCTGAAAGTTCAACACAATGCAACCTTCCAAAATAGAATTCTGACATCAAGAATTCCGTCTATAGTACATTTGAGTGCACCTGTCATTTTCTCAGTCTCTGTGTATGCATGGAGCAAGATATAGGCTCATGGATTTAAGAATGAGAGGATATCATGAGACAGCAATCTCCACCTACGGCCATACTACCTTGACAGCGCCCGATCCCGTCAGATCTCGGAAGCTAAGCAGGGTGAGGCTTGATTAGTACTGGGTTGGGAGACTGCCTGGGAATACCAGGTGCTGTAGGGGTTTTTATTTTTCGCTTCCCTAATGAAAATATACATGGCATTCCTCGCAGCAAATGAAAATGTTTCAATTCTTGCTACTTTTTTCCCGCAGTGGCAAAGAAATATATCGTTTTTTCCTCTGAAAGTTCAACACAATGCAACCTTCCAAAATAGAATTCTGACATCAAGAATTCCGTCTATAGTACATTTGAGTGCACCTGTCATTTTCTCAGTCTCTGTGTATGCATGGAGCAAGATATAGGCTCATGGATTTAAGAATGAGAGGATATCATGAGACAGCAATCTCCACCTACGGCCATACTACCTTGACAGCGCCCGATCCCGTCAGATCTCGGAAGCTAAGCAGGGTGAGGCTTGATTAGTACTGGGTTGGGAGACTGCCTGGGAATACCAGGTGCTGTAGGGGTTTTTATTTTTCGCTTCCCTAATGAAAATATACATGGCATTCCTCGCAGCAAATGAAAATGTTTCATTTCTTGCTACTTTTTTCCCGCAGTGGCAAAGAAATATATCGTTTTTTCCTCTGAAAGTTCAACACAATGCAACCTTCCAAAATAGAATTCTGACATCAAGAATTCCGTCTATAGTACATTTGAGTGCACCTGTCATTTTCTCAGTCTCTGTGTATGCATGGAGCAAGATATAGGCTCATGGATTTAAGAATGAGAGGATATCATGAGACAGCAATCTCCACCTACGGCCATACTACCTTGACAGCGCCCGATCCCGTCAGATCTCGGAAGCTAAGCAGGGTGAGGCTTGATTAGTACTGGGTTGGGAGACTGCCTGGGAATACCAGGTGCTGTAGGGGTTTTTATTTTTCGCTTCCCTAATGAAAATATACATGGCATTCCTCGCAGCAAATGAAAATGTTTCATTTCTTGCTACTTTTTTCCCGCAGTGGCAAAGAAATATATCGTTTTTTCCTCTGAAAGTTCAACACAATGCAACCTTCCAAAATAGAATTCTGACATCAAGAATTCCGTCTATAGTACATTTGAGTGCACCTGTCATTTTCTCAGTCTCTGTGTATGCATGGAGCAAGATATAGGCTCATGGATTTAAGAATGAGAGGATATCATGAGACAGCAATCTCCACCTACGGCCATACTACCTTGAAAGCGCCCGATCCCGTCAGATCTCGGAAGCTAAGCAGGGTGAGGCTTGATTAGTACTGGGTTGGGAGACTGCCTGGGAATACCAGGTGCTGTGGGTGTTTTTATTTTTTGCTTCCCTAATGAAAATATACATGGCATTCCTTGCAGCAAATGAAAATGTTTCATTTTTTACTACTTTTTTCCCGCAGTGGCAAAGAAATATATCGTTTTTTCCTCAGAAAGTTCAACACAATGCAACCTTCCAAAATAGAATTCTGACATCAAGAATTCCGTCTATAGTACATTTGAGTGCACCTGTCATTTTCTCAGTCTCTGTGTATGCATGGAGCAAGATATAGGCTCATGGATTTAAGAATGAGAGGATATCATGAGACAGCAATCTCCACCTACGGCCATACTACCTTGACAGCGCCCGATCCCGTCAGATCTCGGAAGCTAAGCAGGGTGAGGCTTGATTAGTACTGGGTTGGGAGACTGCCTGGGAATACCAGGTGCTGTAGGGGTTTTTATTTTTCGCTTCCCTAATGAAAATATACATGGCATTCCTCGCAGCAAATGAAAATGTTTCAATTCTTGCTACTTTTTTCCCGCAGTGGCAAAGAAATATATCGTTTTTTCCTCTGAAAGTTCAACACAATGCAACCTTCCAAAATAGAATTCTGACATCAAGAATTCCGTCTATAGTACATTTGAGTGCACCTGTCATTTTCTCAGTCTCTGTGTATGCATGGAGCAAGATATAGGCTCATGGATTTAAGAATGAGAGGATATCATGAGACAGCAATCTCCACCTACGGCCATACTACCTTGACAGCGCCCGATCCCGTCAGATCTCGGAAGCTAAGCAGGGTGAGGCTTGATTAGTACTGGGTTGGGAGACTGCCTGGGAATACCAGGTGCTGTAGGGGTTTTTATTTTTCGCTTCCCTAATGAAAATATACATGGCATTCCTCGCAGCAAATGAAAATGTTTCATTTCTTGCTACTTTTTTCCCGCAGTGTCAAAGAAATCTATCGTTTTTTCCTCTGAAAGTTCAACACAATGCAACCTTCCAAAATAGAATTCTGACATCAAGAATTCCGTCTATAGTACATTTGAGTGCACCTGTCATTTTCTCAGTCTCTGTGTATGCATGGAGCAAGATATAGGCTCATGGATTTAAGAATGAGAGGATATCATGAGACAGCAATCTCCACCTACGGCCATACTACCTTGAAAGCGCCCGATCCCGTCAGATCTCGGAAGCTAAGCAGGGTGAGGCTTGATTAGTACTGGGTTGGGAGACTGCCTGGGAATACCAGGTGCTGTGGGTGTTTTTATTTTTTGCTTCCCTAATGAAAATATACATGGCATTCCTTGCAGCAAATGAAAATGTTTCATTTTTTACTACTTTTTTCCCGCAGTGGCAAAGAAATATATCGTTTTTTCCTCAGAAAGTTCAACACAATGCAACCTTCCAAAATAGAATTCTGACATCAAGAATTCCGTCTATAGTACATTTGAGTGCACCTGTCATTTTCTCAGTCTCTGTGTATGCATGGAGCAAGATATAGGCTCATGGATTTAAGAATGAGAGGATATCATGAGACAGCAATCTCCACCTACGGCCATACTACCTTGAAAGCGCCCGATCCCGTCAGATCTCGGAAGCTAAGCAGGGTGAGGCTTGATTAGTCCTGGGTTGGGAGACTGCCTGGGAATACCAGGTGCTGTAGGGGTTTTTATTTTTCGCTTCCCTAATGAAAATATACATGGCATTCCTCGCAGCAAATGAAAATGTTTCATTTCTTGCTACTTTTTTCCCGGAGTGGCAAAGAAATATATTGTTTTTTCCTCTGAAAGTTCAACACAATGCAACCTTCCAAAATAGAATTCTGACATCAAGAATTCCGTCTATAGTATATTTGAGTGCACCTGTCATTTTCTCAGTCTCTGATTTAATTTCTCCATTTAAGGTAATTCTTCAAGAATGTATTTTTTTAACGGTCACAATAATACACTTATGCCTCCCATGTCATTTAGAAATATATCATACAGGCCTCAGAACACTCAGCATGTTATATGGTGAGCTTGTGGCTCACAGAGTTGGGGTGTGCAGTGTTCAAGCTGATACTTGGAAGAGATAGTGAGTTCAAATCCAAACAGGAGGAGGTTGAATATAGGCACCTCTGAAATTTTTTACTACTTTTTTCCCGCAGTGGCAAAGAAATCTATCGTTTTTTCCTCTGAAAGTTCAACACAATGCAACCTTCCAAAATAGAATTCTGACATCAAGAATTCCGTCTATAGTACATTTGAGTGCACCTGTCATTTTCTCAGTCTCTGTGTATGCATGGAGCAAGATATAGGCTCATGGATTTAAGAATGAGAGGATATCATGAGACAGCAATCTCCACCTACGGCCATACTACCTTGACAGCGCCCGATCCCGTCAGATCTCGGAAGCTAAGCAGGGTGAGGCTTGATTAGTACTGGGTTGGGAGACTGCCTGGGAATACCAGGTGCTGTAGGGGTTTTTATTTTTCGCTTCCCTAATGAAAATATACATGGCATTCCTCGCAGCAAATGAAAATGTTTCAATTCTTGCTACTTTTTTCCCGCAGTGGCAAAGAAATATATCGTTTTTTCCTCTGAAAGTTCAACACAATGCAACCTTCCAAAATAGAATTCTGACATCAAGAATTCCGTCTATAGTACATTTGAGTGCACCTGTCATTTTCTCAGTCTCTGTGTATGCATGGAGCAAGATATAGGCTCATGGATTTAAGAATGAGAGGATATCATGAGACAGCAATCTCCACCTACGGCCATACTACCTTGACAGCGCCCGATCCCGTCAGATCTCGGAAGCTAAGCAGGGTGAGGCTTGATTAGTACTGGGTTGGGAGACTGCCTGGGAATACCAGGTGCTGTAGGGGTTTTTATTTTTCGCTTCCCTAATGAAAATATACATGGCATTCCTCGCAGCAAATGAAAATGTTTCATTTCTTGCTACTTTTTTCCCGCAGTGGCAAAGAAATATATCGTTTTTTCCTCTGAAAGTTCAACACAATGCAACCTTCCAAAATAGAATTCTGACATCAAGAATTCCGTCTATAGTACATTTGAGTGCACCTGTCATTTTCTCAGTCTCTGTGTATGCATGGAGCAAGATATAGGCTCATGGATTTAAGAATGAGAGGATATCATGAGACAGCAATCTCCACCTACGGCCATACTACCTTGACAGCGCCCGATCCCGTCAGATCTCGGAAGCTAAGCAGGGTGAGGCTTGATTAGTACTGGGTTGGGAGACTGCCTGGGAATACCAGGTGCTGTAGGGGTTTTTATTTTTCGCTTCCCTAATGAAAATATACATGGCATTCCTCGCAGCAAATGAAAATGTTTCAATTCTTGCTACTTTTTTCCCGCAGTGGCAAAGAAATATATCGTTTTTTCCTCTGAAAGTTCAACACAATGCAACCTTCCAAAATAGAATTCTGACATCAAGAATTCCGTCTATAGTACATTTGAGTGCACCTGTCATTTTCTCAGTCTCTGTGTATGCATGGAGCAAGATATAGGCTCATGGATTTAAGAATGAGAGGATATCATGAGACAGCAATCTCCACCTACGGCCATACTACCTTGACAGCGCCCGATCCCGTCAGATCTCGGAAGCTAAGCAGGGTGAGGCTTGATTAGTACTGGGTTGGGAGACTGCCTGGGAATACCAGGTGCTGTAGGGGTTTTTATTTTTCGCTTCCCTAATGAAAATATACATGGCATTCCTCGCAGCAAATGAAAATGTTTCATTTCTTGCTACTTTTTTCCCGCAGTGGCAAAGAAATATATCGTTTTTTCCTCTGAAAGTTCAACACAATGCAACCTTCCAAAATAGAATTCTGACATCAAGAATTCCGTCTATAGTACATTTGAGTGCACCTGTCATTTTCTCAGTCTCTGTGTATGCATGGAGCAAGATATAGGCTCATGGATTTAAGAATGAGAGGATATCATGAGACAGCAATCTCCACCTACGGCCATACTACCTTGACAGCGCCCGATCCCGTCAGATCTCGGAAGCTAAGCAGGGTGAGGCTTGATTAGTACTGGGTTGGGAGACTGCCTGGGAATACCAGGTGCTGTAGGGGTTTTTATTTTTCGCTTCCCTAATGAAAATATACATGGCATTCCTCGCAGCAAATGAAAATGTTTCATTTCTTGCTACTTTTTTCCCGCAGTGGCAAAGAAATATATCGTTTTTTCCTCTGAAAGTTCAACACAATGCAACCTTCCAAAATAGAATTCTGACATCAAGAATTCCGTCTATAGTACATTTGAGTGCACCTGTCATTTTCTCAGTCTCTGTGTATGCATGGAGCAAGATATAGGCTCATGGATTTAAGAATGAGAGGATATCATGAGACAGCAATCTCCACCTACGGCCATACTACCTTGAAAGCGCCCGATCCCGTCAGATCTCGGAAGCTAAGCAGGGTGAGGCTTGATTAGTACTGGGTTGGGAGACTGCCTGGGAATACCAGGTGCTGTGGGTGTTTTTATTTTTTGCTTCCCTAATGAAAATATACATGGCATTCCTTGCAGCAAATGAAAATGTTTCATTTTTTACTACTTTTTTCCCGCAGTGGCAAAGAAATATATCGTTTTTTCCTCAGAAAGTTCAACACAATGCAACCTTCCAAAATAGAATTCTGACATCAAGAATTCCGTCTATAGTACATTTGAGTGCACCTGTCATTTTCTCAGTCTCTGTGTATGCATGGAGCAAGATATAGGCTCATGGATTTAAGAATGAGAGGATATCATGAGACAGCAATCTCCACCTACGGCCATACTACCTTGAAAGCGCCCGATCCCGTCAGATCTCGGAAGCTAAGCAGGGTGAGGCTTGATTAGTACTGGGTTGGGAGACTGCCTGGGAATACCAGGTGCTGTAGGGGTTTTTATTTTTCGCTTCCCTAATGAAAATATACATGGCATTCCTCGCAGCAAATGAAAATGTTTCAATTCTTGCTACTTTTTTCCCGCAGTGGCAAAGAAATATATCGTTTTTTCCTCTGAAAGTTCAACACAATGCAACCTTCCAAAATAGAATTCTGACATCAAGAATTCCGTCTATAGTACATTTGAGTGCACCTGTCATTTTCTCAGTCTCTGTGTATGCATGGAGCAAGATATAGGCTCATGGATTTAAGAATGAGAGGATATCATGAGACAGCAATCTCCACCTACGGCCATACTACCTTGACAGCGCCCGATCCCGTCAGATTTCGGAAGCTAAGCAGGGTGAGGCTTGATTAGTACTGGGTTGGGAGACTGCCTGGGAATACCAGGTGCTGTAGGGGTTTTTATTTTTCGCTTCCCTAATGAAAATATACATGGCATTCCTCGCAGCAAATGAAAATGTTTCATTTCTTGCTACTTTTTTCCCGCAGTGGCAAAGAAATATATCGTTTTTTCCTCTGAAAGTTCAACACAATGCAACCTTCCAAAATAGAATTCTGACATCAAGAATTCCGTCTATAGTACATTTGAGTGCACCTGTCATTTTCTCAGTCTCTGTGTATGCATGGAGCAAGATATAGGCTCATGGATTTAAGAATGAGAGGATATCATGAGACAGCAATCTCCACCTACGGCCATACTACCTTGACAGCGCCCGATCCCGTCAGATCTCGGAAGCTAAGCAGGGTGAGGCTTGATTAGTACTGGGTTGGGAGACTGCCTGGGAATACCAGGTGCTGTAGGGGTTTTTATTTTTCGCTTCCCTAATGAAAATATACATGGCATTCCTCGCAGCAAATGAAAATGTTTCATTTCTTGCTACTTTTTTCCCGCAGTGGCAAAGA
This sequence comes from Ascaphus truei, assembly GCF_040206685.1. Taxonomy (NCBI): domain Eukaryota; kingdom Metazoa; phylum Chordata; class Amphibia; order Anura; family Ascaphidae; genus Ascaphus; species Ascaphus truei. The sequence continues at coordinate 259,803 of NW_027455772.1, forward strand.
AATATATCGTTTTTTCCTCTGAAAGTTCAACACAATGCAACCTTCCAAAATAGAATTCTGACATCAAGAATTCCGTCTATAGTACATTTGAGTGCACCTGTCATTTTCTCAGTCTCTGTGTATGCATGGAGCAAGATATAGGCTCATGGATTTAAGAATGAGAGGATATCATGAGACAGCAATCTCCACCTACGGCCATACTACCTTGAAAGCGCCCGATCCCGTCAGATCTCGGAAGCTAAGCAGGGTGAGGCTTGATTAGTACTGGGTTGGGAGACTGCCTGGGAATACCAGGTGCTGTGGGTGTTTTTATTTTTTGCTTCCCTAATGAAAATATACATGGCATTCCTTGCAGCAAATGAAAATGTTTCATTTTTTACTACTTTTTTCCCGCAGTGGCAAAGAAATATATCGTTTTTTCCTCAGAAAGTTCAACACAATGCAACCTTCCAAAATAGAATTCTGACATCAAGAATTCCGTCTATAGTACATTTGAGTGCACCTGTCATTTTCTCAGTCTCTGTGTATGCATGGAGCAAGATATAGGCTCATGGATTTAAGAATGAGAGGATATCATGAGACAGCAATCTCCACCTACGGCCATACTACCTTGAAAGCGCCCGATCCCGTCAGATCTCGGAAGCTAAGCAGGGTGAGGCTTGATTAGTCCTGGGTTGGGAGACTGCCTGGGAATACCAGGTGCTGTAGGGGTTTTTATTTTTCGCTTCCCTAATGAAAATATACATGGCATTCCTCGCAGCAAATGAAAATGTTTCATTTCTTGCTACTTTTTTCCCGGAGTGGCAAAGAAATATATTGTTTTTTCCTCTGAAAGTTCAACACAATGCAACCTTCCAAAATAGAATTCTGACATCAAGAATTCCGTCTATAGTATATTTGAGTGCACCTGTCATTTTCTCAGTCTCTGATTTAATTTCTCCATTTAAGGTAATTCTTCAAGAATGTATTTTTTTAACGGTCACAATAATACACTTATGCCTCCCATGTCATTTAGAAATATATCATACAGGCCTCAGAACACTCAGCATGTTATATGGTGAGCTTGTGGCTCACAGAGTTGGGGTGTGCAGTGTTCAAGCTGATACTTGGAAGAGATAGTGAGTTCAAATCCAAACAGGAGGAGGTTGAATATAGGCACCTCTGAAATTTTTTACTACTTTTTTCCCGCAGTGGCAAAGAAATCTATCGTTTTTTCCTCTGAAAGTTCAACACAATGCAACCTTCCAAAATAGAATTCTGACATCAAGAATTCCGTCTATAGTACATTTGAGTGCACCTGTCATTTTCTCAGTCTCTGTGTATGCATGGAGCAAGATATAGGCTCATGGATTTAAGAATGAGAGGATATCATGAGACAGCAATCTCCACCTACGGCCATACTACCTTGACAGCGCCCGATCCCGTCAGATCTCGGAAGCTAAGCAGGGTGAGGCTTGATTAGTACTGGGTTGGGAGACTGCCTGGGAATACCAGGTGCTGTAGGGGTTTTTATTTTTTGCTTCCCTAATGAAAATATACATGGCATTCCTCGCAGCAAATGAAAATGTTTCATTTCTTGCTACTTTTTTCCCGCAGTGGCAAAGAAATCTATCGTTTTTTCCTCTGAAAGTTCAACACAATGCAACCTTCCAAAATAGAATTCTGACATCAAGAATTCCGTCTATAGTACATTTGAGTGCACCTGTCATTTTCTCAGTCTCTGTGTATGCATGGAGCAAGATATAGGCTCATGGATTTAAGAATGAGAGGATATCATGAGACAGCAATCTCCACCTACGGCCATACTACTTTGACAGCGCCCGATCCCGTCAGATCTCGGAAGCTAAGCAGGGTGAGGCTTGATTAGTACTGGGTTGGGAGACTGCCTGGGAATACCAGGTGCTGTAGGGGTTTTTATTTTTCGCTTCCCTAATGAAAATATACATGGCATTCCTCGCAGCAAATGAAAATGTTTCATTTCTTGCTACTTTTTTCCCGCAGTGGCAAAGAAATATATCGTTTTTTCCTCTGAAAGTTCAACACAATGCAACCTTCCAAAATAGAATTCTGACATCAAGAATTCCGTCTATAGTACATTTGAGTGCACCTGTCATTTTCTCAGTCTCTGTGTATGCATGGAGCAAGATATAGGCTCATGGATTTAAGAATGAGAGGATATCATGAGACAGCAATCTCCACCTACGGCCATACTACCTTGAAAGCGCCCGATCCCGTCAGATCTCGGAAGCTAAGCAGGGTGAGGCTTGATTAGTACTGGGTTGGGAGACTGCCTGGGAATACCAGGTGCTGTGGGTGTTTTTATTTTTTGCTTCCCTAATGAAAATATACATGGCATTCCTTGCAGCAAATGAAAATGTTTCATTTTTTACTACTTTTTTCCCGCAGTGGCAAAGAAATCTATCGTTTTTTCCTCTGAAAGTTCAACACAATGCAACCTTCCAAAATAGAATTCTGACATCAAGAATTCCGTCTATAGTACATTTGAGTGCACCTGTCATTTTCTCAGTCTCTGTGTATGCATGGAGCAAGATATAGGCTCATGGATTTAAGAATGAGAGGATATCATGAGACAGCAATCTCCACCTACGGCCATACTACCTTGACAGCGCCCGATCCCGTCAGATCTCGGAAGCTAAGCAGGGTGAGGCTTGATTAGTACTGGGTTGGGAGACTGCCTGGGAATACCAGGTGCTGTAGGGGTTTTTATTTTTTGCTTCCCTAATGAAAATATACATGGCATTCCTCGCAGCAAATGAAAATGTTTCATTTCTTGCTACTTTTTTCCCGCAGTGGCAAAGAAATCTATCGTTTTTTCCTCTGAAAGTTCAACACAATGCAACCTTCCAAAATAGAATTCTGACATCAAGAATTCCGTCTATAGTACATTTGAGTGCACCTGTCATTTTCTCAGTCTCTGTGTATGCATGGAGCAAGATATAGGCTCATGGATTTAAGAATGAGAGGATATCATGAGACAGCAATCTCCACCTACGGCCATACTACCTTGACAGCGCCCGATCCCGTCAGATCTCGGAAGCTAAGCAGGGTGAGGCTTGATTAGTACTGGGTTGGGAGACTGCCTGGGAATACCAGGTGCTGTAGGGGTTTTTATTTTTCGCTTCCCTAATGAAAATATACATGGCATTCCTCGCAGCAAATGAAAATGTTTCATTTCTTGCTACTTTTTTCCCGCAGTGGCAAAGAAATATATCGTTTTTTCCTCTGAAAGTTCAACACAATGCAACCTTCCAAAATAGAATTCTGACATCAAGAATTCCGTCTATAGTACATTTGAGTGCACCTGTCATTTTCTCAGTCTCTGTGTATGCATGGAGCAAGATATAGGCTCATGGATTTAAGAATGAGAGGATATCATGAGACAGCAATCTCCACCTACGGCCATACTACCTTGAAAGCGCCCGATCCCGTCAGATCTCGGAAGCTAAGCAGGGTGAGGCTTGATTAGTACTGGGTTGGGAGACTGCCTGGGAATACCAGGTGCTGTGGGTGTTTTTATTTTTTGCTTCCCTAATGAAAATATACATGGCATTCCTTGCAGCAAATGAAAATGTTTCATTTTTTACTACTTTTTTCCCGCAGTGGCAAAGAAATATATCGTTTTTTCCTCAGAAAGTTCAACACAATGCAACCTTCCAAAATAGAATTCTGACATCAAGAATTCCGTCTATAGTACATTTGAGTGCACCTGTCATTTTCTCAGTCTCTGTGTATGCATGGAGCAAGATATAGGCTCATGGATTTAAGAATGAGAGGATATCATGAGACAGCAATCTCCACCTACGGCCATACTACCTTGAAAGCGCCCGATCCCGTCAGATCTCGGAAGCTAAGCAGGGTGAGGCTTGATTAGTACTGGGTTGGGAGACTGCCTGGGAATACCAGGTGCTGTAGGGGTTTTTATTTTTCGCTTCCCTAATGAAAATATACATGGCATTCCTCGCAGCAAATGAAAATGTTTCAATTCTTGCTACTTTTTTCCCGCAGTGGCAAAGAAATATATCGTTTTTTCCTCTGAAAGTTCAACACAATGCAACCTTCCAAAATAGAATTCTGACATCAAGAATTCCGTCTATAGTACATTTGAGTGCACCTGTCATTTTCTCAGTCTCTGTGTATGCATGGAGCAAGATATAGGCTCATGGATTTAAGAATGAGAGGATATCATGAGACAGCAATCTCCACCTACGGCCATACTACCTTGACAGCGCCCGATCCCGTCAGATTTCGGAAGCTAAGCAGGGTGAGGCTTGATTAGTACTGGGTTGGGAGACTGCCTGGGAATACCAGGTGCTGTAGGGGTTTTTATTTTTCGCTTCCCTAATGAAAATATACATGGCATTCCTCGCAGCAAATGAAAATGTTTCATTTCTTGCTACTTTTTTCCCGCAGTGGCAAAGAAATATATCGTTTTTTCCTCTGAAAGTTCAACACAATGCAACCTTCCAAAATAGAATTCTGACATCAAGAATTCCGTCTATAGTACATTTGAGTGCACCTGTCATTTTCTCAGTCTCTGTGTATGCATGGAGCAAGATATAGGCTCATGGATTTAAGAATGAGAGGATATCATGAGACAGCAATCTCCACCTACGGCCATACTACCTTGACAGCGCCCGATCCCGTCAGATCTCGGAAGCTAAGCAGGGTGAGGCTTGATTAGTACTGGGTTGGGAGACTGCCTGGGAATACCAGGTGCTGTAGGGGTTTTTATTTTTCGCTTCCCTAATGAAAATATACATGGCATTCCTCGCAGCAAATGAAAATGTTTCATTTCTTGCTACTTTTTTCCCGCAGTGGCAAAGAAATATATCGTTTTTTCCTCTGAAAGTTCAACACAATGCAACCTTCCAAAATAGAATTCTGACATCAAGAATTCCGTCTATAGTACATTTGAGTGCACCTGTCATTTTCTCAGTCTCTGTGTATGCATGGAGCAAGATATAGGCTCATGGATTTAAGAATGAGAGGATATCATGAGACAGCAATCTCCACCTACGGCCATACTACCTTGAAAGCGCCCGATCCCGTCAGATCTCGGAAGCTAAGCAGGGTGAGGCTTGATTAGTACTGGGTTGGGAGACTGCCTGGGAATACCAGGTGCTGTGGGTGTTTTTATTTTTTGCTTCCCTAATGAAAATATACATGGCATTCCTTGCAGCAAATGAAAATGTTTCATTTTTTACTACTTTTTTCCCGCAGTGGCAAAGAAATATATCGTTTTTTCCTCAGAAAGTTCAACACAATGCAACCTTCCAAAATAGAATTCTGACATCAAGAATTCCGTCTATAGTACATTTGAGTGCACCTGTCATTTTCTCAGTCTCTGTGTATGCATGGAGCAAGATATAGGCTCATGGATTTAAGAATGAGAGGATATCATGAGACAGCAATCTCCACCTACGGCCATACTACCTTGAAAGCGCCCGATCCCGTCAGATCTCGGAAGCTAAGCAGGGTGAGGCTTGATTAGTCCTGGGTTGGGAGACTGCCTGGGAATACCAGGTGCTGTAGGGGTTTTTATTTTTCGCTTCCCTAATGAAAATATACATGGCATTCCTCGCAGCAAATGAAAATGTTTCATTTCTTGCTACTTTTTTCCCGGAGTGGCAAAGAAATATATTGTTTTTTCCTCTGAAAGTTCAACACAATGCAACCTTCCAAAATAGAATTCTGACATCAAGAATTCCGTCTATAGTATATTTGAGTGCACCTGTCATTTTCTCAGTCTCTGATTTAATTTCTCCATTTAAGGTAATTCTTCAAGAATGTATTTTTTTAACGGTCACAATAATACACTTATGCCTCCCATGTCATTTAGAAATATATCATACAGGCCTCAGAACACTCAGCATGTTATATGGTGAGCTTGTGGCTCACAGAGTTGGGGTGTGCAGTGTTCAAGCTGATACTTGGAAGAGATAGTGAGTTCAAATCCAAACAGGAGGAGGTTGAATATAGGCACCTCTGAAATTTTTTACTACTTTTTTCCCGCAGTGGCAAAGAAATCTATCGTTTTTTCCTCTGAAAGTTCAACACAATGCAACCTTCCAAAATAGAATTCTGACATCAAGAATTCCGTCTATAGTACATTTGAGTGCACCTGTCATTTTCTCAGTCTCTGTGTATGCATGGAGCAAGATATAGGCTCATGGATTTAAGAATGAGAGGATATCATGAGACAGCAATCTCCACCTACGGCCATACTACCTTGACAGCGCCCGATCCCGTCAGATCTCGGAAGCTAAGCAGGGTGAGGCTTGATTAGTACTGGGTTGGGAGACTGCCTGGGAATACCAGGTGCTGTAGGGGTTTTTATTTTTCGCTTCCCTAATGAAAATATACATGGCATTCCTCGCAGCAAATGAAAATGTTTCATTTCTTGCTACTTTTTTCCCGCAGTGGCAAAGAAATATATCGTTTTTTCCTCTGAAAGTTCAACACAATGCAACCTTCCAAAATAGAATTCTGACATCAAGAATTCCGTCTATAGTACATTTGAGTGCACCTGTCATTTTCTCAGTCTCTGTGTATGCATGGAGCAAGATATAGGCTCATGGATTTAAGAATGAGAGGATATCATGAGACAGCAATCTCCACCTACGGCCATACTACCTTGAAAGCGCCCGATCCCGTCAGATCTCGGAAGCTAAGCAGGGTGAGGCTTGATTAGTACTGGGTTGGGAGACTGCCTGGGAATACCAGGTGCTGTGAGTGTTTTTATTTTTTGCTTCACTAATGAAAATATACATGGCATTCCTTGCAGCAAATGAAAATGTTTCATTTTTTACTACTTTTTTCCCGCAGTGGCAAAGAAATCTATCGTTTTTTCCTCTGAAAGTTCAACACAATGCAACCTTCCAAAATAGAATTCTGACATCAAGAATTCCGTCTATAGTACATTTGAGTGCACCTGTCATTTTCTCAGTCTCTGTGTATGCATGGAGCAAGATATAGGCTCATGGATTTAAGAATGAGAGGATATCATGAGACAGCAATCTCCACCTACGGCCATACTACCTTGACAGCGCCCGATCCCGTCAGATCTCGGAAGCTAAGCAGGGTGAGGCTTGATTAGTACTGGGTTGGGAGACTGCCTGGGAATACCAGGTGCTGTAGGGGTTTTTATTTTTCGCTTCCCTAATGAAAATATACATGGCATTCCTCGCAGCAAATGAAAATGTTTCATTTCTTACTACTTTTTTCCCGCAGTGGCAAAGAAATATATCGTTTTTTCCTCTGAAAGTTCAACACAATGCAACCTTCCAAAATAGAATTCTGACATCAAGAATTCCGTCTATAGTACATTTGAGTGCACCTGTCATTTTCTCAGTCTCTGTGTATGCATGGAGCAAGATATAGGCTCATGGATTTAAGAATGAGAGGATATCATGAGACAGCAATCTCCACCTACGGCCATACTACCTTGAAAGCGCCCGATCCCGTCAGATCTCGGAAGCTAAGCAGGGTGAGGCTTGATTAGTACTGGGTTGGGAGACTGCCTGGGAATACCAGGTGCTGTGGGTATTTTTATTTTTTGCTTCCCTAATGAAAATATACATGGCATTCCTTGCAGCAAATGAAAATGTTTCATTTTTTACTACTTTTTTCCCGCAGTGGCAAAGAAATATATCGTTTTTTCCTCAGAAAGTTCAACACAATGCAACCTTCCAAAATAGAATTCTGACATCAAGAATTCCGTCTATAGTACATTTGAGTGCACCTGTCATTTTCTCAGTCTCTGTGTATGCATGGAGCAAGATATAGGCTCATGGATTTAAGAATGAGAGGATATCATGAGACAGCAATCTCCACCTACGGCCATACTACCTTGAAAGCGCCCGATCCCGTCAGATCTCGGAAGCTAAGCAGGGTGAGGCTTGATTAGTACTGGGTTGGGAGACTGCCTGGGAATACCAGGTGCTGTAGGGGTTTTTATTTTTCGCTTCCCTAATGAAAATATACATGGCATTCCTCGCAGCAAATGAAAATGTTTCATTTCTTGCTACTTTTTTCCCGGAGTGGCAAAGAAATATATTGTTTTTTCCTCTGAAAGTTCAACACAATGCAACCTTCCAAAATAGAATTTTGACATCAAGAATTCCGTCTATAGTATATTTGAGTGCACCTGTCATTTTCTCAGTCTCTGATTTAATTTCTCCATTTAAGGTAATTCTTCAAGAATGTATTTTTTTAACGGTCACAATAATACACTTATGCCTCCCATGTCATTTAGAAATATATCATACAGGCCTCAGAACACTCAGCATGTTATATGGTGAGCTTGTGGCTCACAGAGTTGGGGTGTGCAGTGTTCAAGCTGATACTTGGAAGAGATAGTGAGTTCAAATCCAAACAGGAGGAGGTTGAATATAGGCACCTCTGAAATTTTTTACTACTTTTTTCCCGCAGTGGCAAAGAAATCTATCGTTTTTTCCTCTGAAAGTTCAACACAATGCAACCTTCCAAAATAGAATTCTGACATCAAGAATTCCGTCTATAGTACATTTGAGTGCACCTGTCATTTTCTCAGTCTCTGTGTATGCATGGAGCAAGATATAGGCTCATGGATTTAAGAATGAGAGGATATCATGAGACAGCAATCTCCACCTACGGCCATACTACCTTGACAGCGCCCGATCCCGTCAGATCTCGGAAGCTAAGCAGGGTGAGGCTTGATTAGTACTGGGTTGGGAGACTGCCTGGGAATACCAGGTGCTGTAGGGGTTTTTATTTTTCGCTTCCCTAATGAAAATATACATGGCATTCCTCGCAGCAAATGAAAATGTTTCATTTCTTGCTACTTTTTTCCCGCAGTGGCAAAGAAATATATCGTTTTTTCCTCTGAAAGTTCAACACAATGCAACCTTCCAAAATAGAATTCTGACATCAAGAATTCCGTCTATAGTACATTTGAGTGCACCTGTCATTTTCTCAGTCTCTGTGTATGCATGGAGCAAGATATAGGCTCATGGATTTAAGAATGAGAGGATATCATGAGACAGCAATCTCCACCTACGGCCATACTACCTTGACAGCGCCCGATCCCGTCAGATCTCGGAAGCTAAGCAGGGTGAGGCTTGATTAGTACTGGGTTGGGAGACTGCCTGGGAATACCAGGTGCTGTAGGGGTTTTTATTTTTCGCTTCCCTAATGAAAATATACATGGCATTCCTCGCAGCAAATGAAAATGTTTCATTTCTTGCTACTTTTTTCCCGCAGTGGCAAAGAAATATATCGTTTTTTCCTCTGAAAGTTCAACACAATGCAACCTTCCAAAATAGAATTCTGACATCAAGAATTCCGTCTATAGTACATTTGAGTGCACCTGTCATTTTCTCAGTCTCTGTGTATGCATGGAGCAAGATATAGGCTCATGGATTTAAGAATGAGAGGATATCATGAGACAGCAATCTCCACCTACGGCCATACTACCTTGAAAGCGCCCGATCCCGTCAGATCTCGGAAGCTAAGCAGGGTGAGGCTTGATTAGTACTGGGTTGGGAGACTGCCTGGGAATACCAGGTGCTGTGGGTATTTTTATTTTTTGCTTCCCTAATGAAAATATACATGGCATTCCTTGCAGCAAATGAAAATGTTTCATTTTTTACTACTTTTTTCCCGCAGTGGCAAAGAAATATATCGTTTTTTCCTCAGAAAGTTCAACACAATGCAACCTTCCAAAATAGAATTCTGACATCAAGAATTCCGTCTATAGTACATTTGAGTGCACCTGTCATTTTCTCAGTCTCTGTGTATGCATGGAGCAAGATATAGGCTCATGGATTTAAGAATGAGAGGATATCATGAGACAGCAATCTCCACCTACGGCCATACTACCTTGAAAGCGCCCGATCCCGTCAGATCTCGGAAGCTAAGCAGGGTGAGGCTTGATTAGTACTGGGTTGGGAGACTGCCTGGGAATACCAGGTGCTGTAGGGGTTTTTATTTTTCGCTTCCCTAATGAAAATATACATGGCATTCCTCGCAGCAAATGAAAATGTTTCATTTCTTGCTACTTTTTTCCCGGAGTGGCAAAGAAATATATTGTTTTTTCCTCTGAAAGTTCAACACAATGCAACCTTCCAAAATAGAATTTTGACATCAAGAATTCCGTCTATAGTATATTTGAGTGCACCTGTCATTTTCTCAGTCTCTGATTTAATTTCTCCATTTAAGGTAATTCTTCAAGAATGTATTTTTTTAACGGTCACAATAATACACTTATGCCTCCCATGTCATTTAGAAATATATCATACAGGCCTCAGAACACTCAGCATGTTATATGGTGAGCTTGTGGCTCACAGAGTTGGGGTGTGCAGTGTTCAAGCTGATACTTGGAAGAGATAGTGAGTTCAAATCCAAACAGGAGGAGGTTGAATATAGGCACCTCTGAAATTTTTTACTACTTTTTTCCCGCAGTGGCAAAGAAATCTATCGTTTTTTCCTCTGAAAGTTCAACACAATGCAACCTTCCAAAATAGAATTCTGACATCAAGAATTCCGTCTATAGTACATTTGAGTGCACCTGTCATTTTCTCAGTCTCTGTGTATGCATGGAGCAAGATATAGGCTCATGGATTTAAGAATGAGAGGATATCATGAGACAGCAATCTCCACCTACGGCCATACTACCTTGACAGCGCCCGATCCCGTCAGATCTCGGAAGCTAAGCAGGGTGAGGCTTGATTAGTACTGGGTTGGGAGACTGCCTGGGAATACCAGGTGCTGTAGGGGTTTTTATTTTTCGCTTCCCTAATGAAAATATACATGGCATTCCTCGCAGCAAATGAAAATGTTTCATTTCTTGCTACTTTTTTCCCGCAGTGGCAAAGAAATATATCGTTTTTTCCTCTGAAAGTTCAACACAATGCAACCTTCCAAAATAGAATTCTGACATCAAGAATTCCGTCTATAGTACATTTGAGTGCACCTGTCATTTTCTCAGTCTCTGTGTATGCATGGAGCAAGATATAGGCTCATGGATTTAAGAATGAGAGGATATCATGAGACAGCAATCTCCACCTACGGCCATACTACCTTGAAAGCGCCCGATCCCGTCAGATCTCGGAAGCTAAGCAGGGTGAGGCTTGATTAGTACTGGGTTGGGAGACTGCCTGGGAATACCAGGTGCTGTGAGTGTTTTTATTTTTTGCTTCACTAATGAAAATATACATGGCATTCCTTGCAGCAAATGAAAGTGTTTCATTTTTTACTACTTTTTTCCCGCAGTGGCAAAGAAATCTATCGTTTTTTCCTCTGAAAGTTCAACACAATGCAACCTTCCAAAATAGAATTCTGACATCAAGAATTCCGTCTATAGTACATTTGAGTGCACCTGTCATTTTCTCAGTCTCTGTGTATGCATGGAGCAAGATATAGGCTCATGGATTTAAGAATGAGAGGATATCATGAGACAGCAATCTCCACCTACGGCCATACTACCTTGACAGCGCCCGATCCTGTCAGATCTCGGAAGCTAAGCAGGGTGAGGCTTGATTAGTACTGGGTTGGGAGACTGCCTGGGAATACCAGGTGCTGTAGGGGTTTTTATTTTTCGCTTCCCTAATGAAAATATACATGGCATTCCTCGCAGCAAATGAAAATGTTTCATTTCTTGCTACTTTTTTCCCGCAGTGGCAAAGAAATATATCGTTTTTTCCTCTGAAAGTTCAACACAATGCAACCTTCCAAAATAGAATTCTGACATCAAGAATTCCGTCTATAGTACATTTGAGTGCACCTGTCATTTTCTCAGTCTCTGTGTATGCATGGAGCAAGATATAGGCTCATGGATTTAAGAATGAGAGGATATCATGAGACAGCAATCTCCACCTACGGCCATACTACCTTGAAAGCGCCCGATCCCGTCAGATCTCGGAAGCTAAGCAGGGTGAGGCTTGATTAGTACTGGGTTGGGAGACTGCCTGGGAATACCAGGTGCTGTGGGTGTTTTTATTTTTTGCTTCCCTAATGAAAATATACATGGCATTCCTTGCAGCAAATGAAAATGTTTCATTTTTTACTACTTTTTTCCCGCAGTGGCAAAGAAATATATCGTTTTTTCCTCAGAAAGTTCAACACAATGCAACCTTCCAAAATAGAATTCTGACATCAAGAATTCCGTCTATAGTACATTTGAGTGCACCTGTCATTTTCTCAGTCTCTGTGTATGCATGGAGCAAGATATAGGCTCATGGATTTAAGAATGAGAGGATATCATGAGACAGCAATCTCCACCTATGGCCATACTACCTTGAAAGCGCCCGATCCCGTCAGATCTCGGAAGCTAAGCAGGGTGAGGCTTGATTAGTACTGGGTTGGGAGACTGCCTGGGAATACCAGGTGCTGTGGGTGTTTTTATTTTTTGCTTCCCTAATGAAAATATACATGGCATTCCTTGCAGCAAATGAAAATGTTTCATTTTTTACTACTTTTTTCCCGCAGTGGCAAAGAAATATATCGTTTTTTCCTCAGAAAGTTCAACACAATGCAACCTTCCAAAATAGAATTCTGACATCAAGAATTCCGTCTATAGTACATTTGAGTGCACCTGTCATTTTCTCAGTCTCTGTGTATGCATGGAGCAAGATATAGGCTCATGGATTTAAGAATGAGAGGATATCATGAGACAGCAATCTCCACCTACGGCCATACTACCTTGAAAGCGCCCGATCCCGTCAGATCTCGGAAGCTAAGCAGGGTGAGGCTTGATTAGTCCTGGGTTGGGAGACTGCCTGGGAATACCAGGTGCTGTAGGGGTTTTTATTTTTCGCTTCCCTAATGAAAATATACATGGCATTCCTCGCAGCAAATGAAAATGTTTCATTTCTTGCTACTTTTTTCCCGGAGTGGCAAAGAAATATATTGTTTTTTCCTCTGAAAGTTCAACACAATGCAACCTTCCAAAATAGAATTCTGACATCAAGAATTCCGTCTATAGTATATTTGAGTGCACCTGTCATTTTCTCAGTCTCTGATTTAATTTCTCCATTTAAGGTAATTCTTCAAGAATGTATTTTTTTAACGGTCACAATAATACACTTATGCCTCCCATGTCATTTAGAAATATATCATACAGGCCTCAGAACACTCAGCATGTTATATGGTGAGCTTGTGGCTCACAGAGTTGGGGTGTGCAGTGTTCAAGCTGATACTTGGAAGAGATAGTGAGTTCAAATCCAAACAGGAGGAGGTTGAATATAGGCACCTCTGAAATTTTTTACTACTTTTTTCCCGCAGTGGCAAAGAAATATATCGTTTTTTCCTCTGAAAGTTCAACACAATGCAACCTTCCAAAATAGAATTCTGACATCAAGAATTCCGTCTATAGTACATTTGAGTGCACCTGTCATTTTCTCAGTCTCTGTGTATGCATGGAGCAAGATATAGGCTCATGGATTTAAGAATGAGAGGATATCATGAGACAGCAATCTCCACCTACGGCCATACTACCTTGAAAGCGCCCGATCCCGTCAGATCTCGGAAGCTAAGCAGGGTGAGGCTTGATTAGTACTGGGTTGGGAGACTGCCTGGGAATACCAGGTGCTGTGAGTGTTTTTATTTTTTGCTTCACTAATGAAAATATACATGGCATTCCTTGCAGCAAATGAAAATGTTTCATTTTTTACTACTTTTTTCCCGCAGTGGCAAAGAAATCTATCGTTTTTTCCTCTGAAAGTTCAACACAATGCAACCTTCCAAAATAGAATTCTGACATCAAGAATTCCGTCTATAGTACATTTGAGTGCACCTGTCATTTTCTCAGTCTCTGTGTATGCATGGAGCAAGATATAGGCTCATGGATTTAAGAATGAGAGGATATCATGAGACAGCAATCTCCACCTACGGCCATACTACCTTGACAGCGCCCGATCCCGTCAGATCTCGGAAGCTAAGCAGGGTGAGGCTTGATTAGTACTGGGTTGGGAGACTGCCTGGGAATACCAGGTGCTGTAGGGGTTTTTATTTTTCGCTTCCCTAATGAAAATATACATGGCATTCCTCGCAGCAAATGAAAATGTTTCATTTCTTGCTACTTTTTTCCCGCAGTGGCAAAGAAATATATCGTTTTTTCCTCTGAAAGTTCAACACAATGCAACCTTCCAAAATAGAATTCTGACATCAAGAATTCCGTCTATAGTACATTTGAGTGCACCTGTCATTTTCTCAGTCTCTGTGTATGCATGGAGCAAGATATAGGCTCATGGATTTAAGAATGAGAGGATATCATGAGACAGCAATCTCCACCTACGGCCATACTACCTTGAAAGCGCCCGATCCCGTCAGATCTCGGAAGCTAAGCAGGGTGAGGCTTGATTAGTACTGGGTTGGGAGACTGCCTGGGAATACCAGGTGCTGTGGGTGTTTTTATTTTTTGCTTCCCTAATGAAAATATACATGGCATTCCTTGCAGCAAATGAAAATGTTTCATTTTTTACTACTTTTTTCCCGCAGTGGCAAAGAAATATATCGTTTTTTCCTCAGAAAGTTCAACACAATGCAACCTTCCAAAATAGAATTCTGACATCAAGAATTCCGTCTATAGTACATTTGAGTGCACCTGTCATTTTCTCAGTCTCTGTGTATGCATGGAGCAAGATATAGGCTCATGGATTTAAGAATGAGAGGATATCATGAGACAGCAATCTCCACCTACGGCCATACTACCTTGACAGCGCCCGATCCCGTCAGATCTCGGAAGCTAAGCAGGGTGAGGCTTGATTAGTACTGGGTTGGGAGACTGCCTGGGAATACCAGGTGCTGTAGGGGTTTTTATTTTTTGCTTCCCTAATGAAAATATACATGGCATTCCTCGCAGCAAATGAAAATGTTTCATTTCTTGCTACTTTTTTCCCGCAGTGGCAAAGAAATCTATCGTTTTTTCCTCTGAAAGTTCAACACAATGCAACCTTCCAAAATAGAATTCTGACATCAAGAATTCCGTCTATAGTACATTTGAGTGCACCTGTCATTTTCTCAGTCTCTGTGTATGCATGGAGCAAGATATAGGCTCATGGATTTAAGAATGAGAGGATATCATGAGACAGCAATCTCCACCTACGGCCATACTACCTTGACAGCGCCCGATCCCGTCAGATCTCGGAAGCTAAGCAGGGTGAGGCTTGATTAGTACTGGGTTGGGAGACTGCCTGGGAATACCAGGTGCTGTAGGGGTTTTTATTTTTCGCTTCCCTAATGAAAATATACATGGCATTCCTCGCAGCAAATGAAAATGTTTCATTTCTTGCTACTTTTTTCCCGCAGTGGCAAAGAAATCTATCGTTTTTTCCTCTGAAAGTTCAACACAATGCAACCTTCCAAAATAGAATTCTGACATCAAGAATTCCGTCTATAGTACATTTGAGTGCACCTGTCATTTTCTCAGTCTCTGTGTATGCATGGAGCAAGATATAGGCTCATGGATTTAAGAATGAGAGGATATCATGAGACAGCAATCTCCACCTACGGCCATACTACCTTGAAAGCGCCCGATCCCGTCAGATCTCGGAAGCTAAGCAGGGTGAGGCTTGATTAGTACTGGGTTGGGAGACTGCCTGGGAATACCAGGTGCTGTGAGTGTTTTTATTTTTTGCTTCACTAATGAAAATATACATGGCATTCCTTGCAGCAAATGAAAATGTTTCATTTTTTACTACTTTTTTCCCGCAGTGGCAAAGAAATCTATCGTTTTTTCCTCTGAAAGTTCAACACAATGCAACCTTCCAAAATAGAATTCTGACATCAAGAATTCCGTCTATAGTACATTTGAGTGCACCTGTCATTTTCTCAGTCTCTGTGTATGCATGGAGCAAGATATAGGCTCATGGATTTAAGAATGAGAGGATATCATGAGACAGCAATCTCCACCTACGGCCATACTACCTTGACAGCGCCCGATCCCGTCAGATCTCGGAAGCTAAGCAGGGTGAGGCTTGATTAGTACTGGGTTGGGAGACTGCCTGGGAATACCAGGTGCTGTAGGGGTTTTTATTTTTCGCTTCCCTAATGAAAATATACATGGCATTCCTCGCAGCAAATGAAAATGTTTCATTTCTTGCTACTTTTTTCCCGCAGTGGCAAAGAAATATATCGTTTTTTCCTCTGAAAGTTCAACACAATGCAACCTTCCAAAATAGAATTCTGACATCAAGAATTCCGTCTATAGTACATTTGAGTGCACCTGTCATTTTCTCAGTCTCTGTGTATGCATGGAGCAAGATATAGGCTCATGGATTTAAGAATGAGAGGATATCATGAGACAGCAATCTCCACCTACGGCCATACTACCTTGAAAGCGCCCGATCCCGTCAGATCTCGGAAGCTAAGCAGGGTGAGGCTTGATTAGTACTGGGTTGGGAGACTGCCTGGGAATACCAGGTGCTGTGGGTGTTTTTATTTTTTGCTTCCCTAATGAAAATATACATGGCATTCCTTGCAGCAAATGAAAATGTTTCATTTTTTACTACTTTTTTCCCGCAGTGGCAAAGAAATATATCGTTTTTTCCTCAGAAAGTTCAACACAATGCAACCTTCCAAAATAGAATTCTGACATCAAGAATTCCGTCTATAGTACATTTGAGTGCACCTGTCATTTTCTCAGTCTCTGTGTATGCATGGAGCAAGATATAGGCTCATGGATTTAAGAATGAGAGGATATCATGAGACAGCAATCTCCACCTACGGCCATACTACCTTGACAGCGCCCGATCCCGTCAGATCTCGGAAGCTAAGCAGGGTGAGGCTTGATTAGTACTGGGTTGGGAGACTGCCTGGGAATACCAGGTGCTGTAGGGGTTTTTATTTTTTGCTTCCCTAATGAAAATATACATGGCATTCCTCGCAGCAAATGAAAATGTTTCATTTCTTGCTACTTTTTTCCCGCAGTGGCAAAGAAATCTATCGTTTTTTCCTCTGAAAGTTCAACACAATGCAACCTTCCAAAATAGAATTCTGACATCAAGAATTCCGTCTATAGTACATTTGAGTGCACCTGTCATTTTCTCAGTCTCTGTGTATGCATGGAGCAAGATATAGGCTCATGGATTTAAGAATGAGAGGATATCATGAGACAGCAATCTCCACCTACGGCCATACTACCTTGACAGCGCCCGATCCCGTCAGATCTCGGAAGCTAAGCAGGGTGAGGCTTGATTAGTACTGGGTTGGGAGACTGCCTGGGAATACCAGGTGCTGTAGGGGTTTTTATTTTTCGCTTCCCTAATGAAAATATACATGGCATTCCTCGCAGCAAATGAAAATGTTTCATTTCTTGCTACTTTTTTCCCGCAGTGGCAAAGAAATATATCGTTTTTTCCTCTGAAAGTTCAACACAATGCAACCTTCCAAAATAGAATTCTGACATCAAGAATTCCGTCTATAGTACATTTGAGTGCACCTGTCATTTTCTCAGTCTCTGTGTATGCATGGAGCAAGATATAGGCTCATGGATTTAAGAATGAGAGGATATCATGAGACAGCAATCTCCACCTACGGCCATACTACCTTGAAAGCGCCCGATCCCGTCAGATCTCGGAAGCTAAGCAGGGTGAGGCTTGATTAGTACTGGGTTGGGAGACTGCCTGGGAATACCAGGTGCTGTGAGTGTTTTTATTTTTTGCTTCACTAATGAAAATATACATGGCATTCCTTGCAGCAAATGAAAATGTTTCATTTTTTACTACTTTTTTCCCGCAGTGGCAAAGAAATCTATCGTTTTTTCCTCTGAAAGTTCAACACAATGCAACCTTCCAAAATAGAATTCTGACATCAAGAATTCCGTCTATAGTACATTTGAGTGCACCTGTCATTTTCTCAGTCTCTGTGTATGCATGGAGCAAGATATAGGCTCATGGATTTAAGAATGAGAGGATATCATGAGACAGCAATCTCCACCTACGGCCATACTACCTTGACAGCGCCCGATCCCGTCAGATCTCGGAAGCTAAGCAGGGTGAGGCTTGATTAGTACTGGGTTGGGAGACTGCCTGGGAATACCAGGTGCTGTAGGGGTTTTTATTTTTCGCTTCCCTAATGAAAATATACATGGCATTCCTCGCAGCAAATGAAAATGTTTCATTTCTTGCTACTTTTTTCCCGCAGTGGCAAAGAAATATATCGTTTTTTCCTCTGAAAGTTCAACACAATGCAACCTTCCAAAATAGAATTCTGACATCAAGAATTCCGTCTATAGTACATTTGAGTGCACCTGTCATTTTCTCAGTCTCTGTGTATGCATGGAGCAAGATATAGGCTCATGGATTTAAGAATGAGAGGATATCATGAGACAGCAATCTCCACCTACGGCCATACTACCTTGAAAGCGCCCGATCCCGTCAGATCTCGGAAGCTAAGCAGGGTGAGGCTTGATTAGTACTGGGTTGGGAGACTGCCTGGGAATACCAGGTGCTGTGGGTGTTTTTATTTTTTGCTTCCCTAATGAAAATATACATGGCATTCCTTGCAGCAAATGAAAATGTTTCATTTTTTACTACTTTTTTCCCGCAGTGGCAAAGAAATATATCGTTTTTTCCTCAGAAAGTTCAACACAATGCAACCTTCCAAAATAGAATTCTGACATCAAGAATTCCGTCTATAGTACATTTGAGTGCACCTGTCATTTTCTCAGTCTCTGTGTATGCATGGAGCAAGATATAGGCTCATGGATTTAAGAATGAGAGGATATCATGAGACAGCAATCTCCACCTACGGCCATACTACCTTGAAAGCGCCCGATCCCGTCAGATCTCGGAAGCTAAGCAGGGTGAGGCTTGATTAGTACTGGGTTGGGAGACTGCCTGGGAATACCAGGTGCTGTAGGGGTTTTTATTTTTCGCTTCCCTAATGAAAATATACATGGCATTCCTCGCAGCAAATGAAAATGTTTCATTTCTTGCTACTTTTTTCCCGGAGTGGCAAAGAAATATATTGTTTTTTCCTCTGAAAGTTCAACACAATGCAACCTTCCAAAATAGAATTTTGACATCAAGAATTCCGTCTATAGTATATTTGAGTGCACCTGTCATTTTCTCAGTCTCTGATTTAATTTCTCCATTTAAGGTAATTCTTCAAGAATGTATTTTTTTAACGGTCACAATAATACACTTATGCCTCCCATGTCATTTAGAAATATATCATACAGGCCTCAGAACACTCAGCATGTTATATGGTGAGCTTGTGGCTCACAGAGTTGGGGTGTGCAGTGTTCAAGCTGATACTTGGAAGAGATAGTGAGTTCAAATCCAAACAGGAGGAGGTTGAATATAGGCACCTCTGAAATTTTTTACTACTTTTTTCCCGCAGTGGCAAAGAAATCTATCGTTTTTTCCTCTGAAAGTTCAACACAATGCAACCTTCCAAAATAGAATTCTGACATCAAGAATTCCGTCTATAGTACATTTGAGTGCACCTGTCATTTTCTCAGTCTCTGTGTATGCATGGAGCAAGATATAGGCTCATGGATTTAAGAATGAGAGGATATCATGAGACAGCAATCTCCACCTACGGCCATACTACCTTGACAGCGCCCGATCCCGTCAGATCTCGGAAGCTAAGCAGGGTGAGGCTTGATTAGTACTGGGTTGGGAGACTGCCTGGGAATACCAGGTGCTGTAGGGGTTTTTATTTTTCGCTTCCCTAATGAAAATATACATGGCATTCCTCGCAGCAAATGAAAATGTTTCATTTCTTGCTACTTTTTTCCCGCAGTGGCAAAGAAATATATCGTTTTTTCCTCTGAAAGTTCAACACAATGCAACCTTCCAAAATAGAATTCTGACATCAAGAATTCCGTCTATAGTACATTTGAGTGCACCTGTCATTTTCTCAGTCTCTGTGTATGCATGGAGCAAGATATAGGCTCATGGATTTAAGAATGAGAGGATATCATGAGACAGCAATCTCCACCTACGGCCATACTACCTTGAAAGCGCCCGATCCCGTCAGATCTCGGAAGCTAAGCAGGGTGAGGCTTGATTAGTACTGGGTTGGGAGACTGCCTGGGAATACCAGGTGCTGTGAGTGTTTTTATTTTTTGCTTCACTAATGAAAATATACATGGCATTCCTTGCAGCAAATGAAAATGTTTCATTTTTTACTACTTTTTTCCCGCAGTGGCAAAGAAATCTATCGTTTTTTCCTCTGAAAGTTCAACACAATGCAACCTTCCAAAATAGAATTCTGACATCAAGAATTCCGTCTATAGTACATTTGAGTGCACCTGTCATTTTCTCAGTCTCTGTGTATGCATGGAGCAAGATATAGGCTCATGGATTTAAGAATGAGAGGATATCATGAGACAGCAATCTCCATCTACGGCCATACTACCTTGACAGCGCCCGATCCCGTCAGATCTCGGAAGCTAAGCAGGGTGAGGCTTGATTAGTACTGGGTTGGGAGACTGCCTGGGAATACCAGGTGCTGTAGGGGTTTTTATTTTTCGCTTCCCTAATGAAAATATACATGGCATTCCTCGCAGCAAATGAAAATGTTTCATTTCTTGCTACTTTTTTCCCGCAGTGGCAAAGAAATATATCGTTTTTTCCTCTGAAAGTTCAACACAATGCAACCTTCCAAAATAGAATTCTGACATCAAGAATTCCGTCTATAGTACATTTGAGTGCACCTGTCATTTTCTCAGTCTCTGTGTATGCATGGAGCAAGATATAGGCTCATGGATTTAAGAATGAGAGGATATCATGAGACAGCAATCTCCACCTACGGCCATACTACCTTGAAAGCGCCCGATCCCGTCAGATCTCGGAAGCTAAGCAGGGTGAGGCTTGATTAGTACTGGGTTGGGAGACTGCCTGGGAATACCAGGTGCTGTGAGTGTTTTTATTTTTTGCTTCACTAATGAAAATATACATGGCATTCCTTGCAGCAAATGAAAATGTTTCATTTTTTACTACTTTTTTCCCGCAGTGGCAAAGAAATCTATCGTTTTTTCCTCTGAAAGTTCAACACAATGCAACCTTCCAAAATAGAATTCTGACATCAAGAATTCCGTCTATAGTACATTTGAGTGCACCTGTCATTTTCTCAGTCTCTGTGTATGCATGGAGCAAGATATAGGCTCATGGATTTAAGAATGAGAGGATATCATGAGACAGCAATCTCCACCTACGGCCATACTACCTTGACAGCGCCCGATCCCGTCAGATCTCGGAAGCTAAGCAGGGTGAGGCTTGATTAGTACTGGGTTGGGAGACTGCCTGGGAATACCAGGTGCTGTAGGGGTTTTTATTTTTCGCTTCCCTAATGAAAATATACATGGCATTCCTCGCAGCAAATGAAAATGTTTCATTTCTTGCTACTTTTTTCCCGCAGTGGCAAAGAAATATATCGTTTTTTCCTCTGAAAGTTCAACACAATGCAACCTTCCAAAATAGAATTCTGACATCAAGAATTCCGTCTATAGTACATTTGAGTGCACCTGTCATTTTCTCAGTCTCTGTGTATGCATGGAGCAAGATATAGGCTCATGGATTTAAGAATGAGAGGATATCATGAGACAGCAATCTCCACCTACGGCCATACTACCTTGACAGCGCCCGATCCTGTCAGATCTCGGAAGCTAAGCAGGGTGAGGCTTGATTAGTACTGGGTTGGGAGACTGCCTGGGAATACCAGGTGCTGTAGGGGTTTTTATTTTTCGCTTCCCTAATGAAAATATACATGGCATTCCTCGCAGCAAATGAAAATGTTTCATTTCTTGCTACTTTTTTCCCGCAGTGGCAAAGAAATATATCGTTTTTTCCTCTGAAAGTTCAACACAATGCAACCTTCCAAAATAGAATTCTGACATCAAGAATTCCGTCTATAGTACATTTGAGTGCACCTGTCATTTTCTCAGTCTCTGTGTATGCATGGAGCAAGATATAGGCTCATGGATTTAAGAATGAGAGGATATCATGAGACAGCAATCTCCACCTACGGCCATACTACCTTGAAAGCGCCCGATCCCGTCAGATCTCGGAAGCTAAGCAGGGTGAGGCTTGATTAGTACTGGGTTGGGAGACTGCCTGGGAATACCAGGTGCTGTGAGTGTTTTTATTTTTTGCTTCACTAATGAAAATATACATGGCATTCCTTGCAGCAAATGAAAATGTTTCATTTTTTACTACTTTTTTCCCGCAGTGGCAAAGAAATCTATCGTTTTTTCCTCTGAAAGTTCAACACAATGCAACCTTCCAAAATAGAATTCTGACATCAAGAATTCCGTCTATAGTACATTTGAGTGCACCTGTCATTTTCTCAGTCTCTGTGTATGCATGGAGCAAGATATAGGCTCATGGATTTAAGAATGAGAGGATATCATGAGACAGCAATCTCCATCTACGGCCATACTACCTTGACAGCGCCCGATCCCGTCAGATCTCGGAAGCTAAGCAGGGTGAGGCTTGATTAGTACTGGGTTGGGAGACTGCCTGGGAATACCAGGTGCTGTAGGGGTTTTTATTTTTCGCTTCCCTAATGAAAATATACATGGCATTCCTCGCAGCAAATGAAAATGTTTCATTTCTTGCTACTTTTTTCCCGCAGTGGCAAAGAAATATATCGTTTTTTCCTCTGAAAGTTCAACACAATGCAACCTTCCAAAATAGAATTCTGACATCAAGAATTCCGTCTATAGTACATTTGAGTGCACCTGTCATTTTCTCAGTCTCTGTGTATGCATGGAGCAAGATATAGGCTCATGGATTTAAGAATGAGAGGATATCATGAGACAGCAATCTCCACCTACGGCCATACTACCTTGAAAGCGCCCGATCCCGTCAGATCTCGGAAGCTAAGCAGGGTGAGGCTTGATTAGTACTGGGTTGGGAGACTGCCTGGGAATACCAGGTGCTGTGAGTGTTTTTATTTTTTGCTTCACTAATGAAAATATACATGGCATTCCTTGCAGCAAATGAAAATGTTTCATTTTTTACTACTTTTTTCCCGCAGTGGCAAAGAAATCTATCGTTTTTTCCTCTGAAAGTTCAACACAATGCAACCTTCCAAAATAGAATTCTGACATCAAGAATTCCGTCTATAGTACATTTGAGTGCACCTGTCATTTTCTCAGTCTCTGTGTATGCATGGAGCAAGATATAGGCTCATGGATTTAAGAATGAGAGGATATCATGAGACAGCAATCTCCACCTACGGCCATACTACCTTGACAGCGCCCGATCCCGTCAGATCTCGGAAGCTAAGCAGGGTGAGGCTTGATTAGTACTGGGTTGGGAGACTGCCTGGGAATACCAGGTGCTGTAGGGGTTTTTATTTTTCGCTTCCCTAATGAAAATATACATGGCATTCCTCGCAGCAAATGAAAATGTTTCATTTCTTGCTACTTTTTTCCCGCAGTGGCAAAGAAATATATCGTTTTTTCCTCTGAAAGTTCAACACAATGCAACCTTCCAAAATAGAATTCTGACATCAAGAATTCCGTCTATAGTACATTTGAGTGCACCTGTCATTTTCTCAGTCTCTGTGTATGCATGGAGCAAGATATAGGCTCATGGATTTAAGAATGAGAGGATATCATGAGACAGCAATCTCCACCTACGGCCATACTACCTTGACAGCGCCCGATCCCGTCAGATCTCGGAAGCTAAGCAGGGTGAGGCTTGATTAGTACTGGGTTGGGAGACTGCCTGGGAATACCAGGTGCTGTAGGGGTTTTTATTTTTCGCTTCCCTAATGAAAATATACATGGCATTCCTCGCAGCAAATGAAAATGTTTCATTTCTTGCTACTTTTTTCCCGCAGTGGCAAAGAAATATATCGTTTTTTCCTCTGAAAGTTCAACACAATGCAACCTTCCAAAATAGAATTCTGACATCAAGAATTCCGTCTATAGTACATTTGAGTGCACCTGTCATTTTCTCAGTCTCTGTGTATGCATGGAGCAAGATATAGGCTCATGGATTTAAGAATGAGAGGATATCATGAGACAGCAATCTCCACCTACGGCCATACTACCTTGAAAGCGCCCGATCCCGTCAGATCTCGGAAGCTAAGCAGGGTGAGGCTTGATTAGTACTGGGTTGGGAGACTGCCTGGGAATACCAGGTGCTGTGAGTGTTTTTATTTTTTGCTTCACTAATGAAAATATACATGGCATTCCTTGCAGCAAATGAAAATGTTTCATTTTTTACTACTTTTTTCCCGCAGTGGCAAAGAAATCTATCGTTTTTTCCTCTGAAAGTTCAACACAATGCAACCTTCCAAAATAGAATTCTGACATCAAGAATTCCGTCTATAGTACATTTGAGTGCACCTGTCATTTTCTCAGTCTCTGTGTATGCATGGAGCAAGATATAGGCTCATGGATTTAAGAATGAGAGGATATCATGAGACAGCAATCTCCACCTACGGCCATACTACCTTGACAGCGCCCGATCCCGTCAGATCTCGGAAGCTAAGCAGGGTGAGGCTTGATTAGTACTGGGTTGGGAGACTGCCTGGGAATACCAGGTGCTGTAGGGGTTTTTATTTTTCGCTTCCCTAATGAAAATATACATGGCATTCCTCGCAGCAAATGAAAATGTTTCATTTCTTGCTACTTTTTTCCCGCAGTGGCAAAGAAATATATCGTTTTTTCCTCTGAAAGTTCAACACAATGCAACCTTCCAAAATAGAATTCTGACATCAAGAATTCCGTCTATAGTACATTTGAGTGCACCTGTCATTTTCTCAGTCTCTGTGTATGCATGGAGCAAGATATAGGCTCATGGATTTAAGAATGAGAGGATATCATGAGACAGCAATCTCCACCTACGGCCATACTACCTTGAAAGCGCCCGATCCCGTCAGATCTCGGAAGCTAAGCAGGGTGAGGCTTGATTAGTACTGGGTTGGGAGACTGCCTGGGAATACCAGGTGCTGTGGGTGTTTTTATTTTTTGCTTCCCTAATGAAAATATACATGGCATTCCTTGCAGCAAATGAAAATGTTTCATTTTTTACTACTTTTTTCCCGCAGTGGCAAAGAAATATATCGTTTTTTCCTCAGAAAGTTCAACACAATGCAACCTTCCAAAATAGAATTCTGACATCAAGAATTCCGTCTATAGTACATTTGAGTGCACCTGTCATTTTCTCAGTCTCTGTGTATGCATGGAGCAAGATATAGGCTCATGGATTTAAGAATGAGAGGATATCATGAGACAGCAATCTCCACCTACGGCCATACTACCTTGAAAGCGCCCGATCCCGTCAGATCTCGGAAGCTAAGCAGGGTGAGGCTTGATTAGTACTGGGTTGGGAGACTGCCTGGGAATACCAGGTGCTGTAGGGGTTTTTATTTTTTGCTTCCCTAATGAAAATATACATGGCATTCCTCGCAGCAAATGAAAATGTTTCATTTCTTGCTACTTTTTTCCCGGAGTGGCAAAGAAATATATTGTTTTTTCCTCTGAAAGTTCAACACAATGCAACCTTCCAAAATAGAATTTTGACATCAAGAATTCCGTCTATAGTATATTTGAGTGCACCTGTCATTTTCTCAGTCTCTGATTTAATTTCTCCATTTAAGGTAATTCTTCAAGAATGTATTTTTTTAACGGTCACAATAATACACTTATGCCTCCCATGTCATTTAGAAATATATCATACAGGCCTCAGAACACTCAGCATGTTATATGGTGAGCTTGTGGCTCACAGAGTTGGGGTGTGCAGTGTTCAAGCTGATACTTGGAAGAGATAGTGAGTTCAAATCCAAACAGGAGGAGGTTGAATATAGGCACCTCTGAAATTTTTTACTACTTTTTTCCCGCAGTGGCAAAGAAATCTATCGTTTTTTCCTCTGAAAGTTCAACACAATGCAACCTTCCAAAATAGAATTCTGACATCAAGAATTCCGTCTATAGTACATTTGAGTGCACCTGTCATTTTCTCAGTCTCTGTGTATGCATGGAGCAAGATATAGGCTCATGGATTTAAGAATGAGAGGATATCATGAGACAGCAATCTCCACCTACGGCCATACTACCTTGACAGCGCCCGATCCCGTCAGATCTCGGAAGCTAAGCAGGGTGAGGCTTGATTAGTACTGGGTTGGGAGACTGCCTGGGAATACCAGGTGCTGTGGGTGTTTTTATTTTTTGCTTCCCTAATGAAAATATACATGGCATTCCTTGCAGCAAATGAAAATGTTTCATTTTTTACTACTTTTTTCCCGCAGTGGCAAAGAAATATATCGTTTTTTCCTCAGAAAGTTCAACACAATGCAACCTTCCAAAATAGAATTCTGACATCAAGAATTCCGTCTATAGTACATTTGAGTGCACCTGTCATTTTCTCAGTCTCTGTGTATGCATGGAGCAAGATATAGGCTCATGGATTTAAGAATGAGAGGATATCATGAGACAGCAATCTCCACCTACGGCCATACTACCTTGAAAGCGCCCGATCCCGTCAGATCTCGGAAGCTAAGCAGGGTGAGGCTTGATTAGTACTGGGTTGGGAGACTGCCTGGGAATACCAGGTGCTGTGAGTGTTTTTATTTTTTGCTTCACTAATGAAAATATACATGGCATTCCTTGCAGCAAATGAAAATGTTTCATTTTTTACTACTTTTTTCCCGCAGTGGCAAAGAAATCTATCGTTTTTTCCTCTGAAAGTTCAACACAATGCAACCTTCCAAAATAGAATTCTGACATCAAGAATTCCGTCTATAGTACATTTGAGTGCACCTGTCATTTTCTCAGTCTCTGTGTATGCATGGAGCAAGATATAGGCTCATGGATTTAAGAATGAGAGGATATCATGAGACAGCAATCTCCATCTACGGCCATACTACCTTGACAGCGCCCGATCCCGTCAGATCTCGGAAGCTAAGCAGGGTGAGGCTTGATTAGTACTGGGTTGGGAGACTGCCTGGGAATACCAGGTGCTGTAGGGGTTTTTATTTTTCGCTTCCCTAATGAAAATATACATGGCATTCCTCGCAGCAAATGAAAATGTTTCATTTCTTGCTACTTTTTTCCCGCAGTGGCAAAGAAATATATCGTTTTTTCCTCTGAAAGTTCAACACAATGCAACCTTCCAAAATAGAATTCTGACATCAAGAATTCCGTCTATAGTACATTTGAGTGCACCTGTCATTTTCTCAGTCTCTGTGTATGCATGGAGCAAGATATAGGCTCATGGATTTAAGAATGAGAGGATATCATGAGACAGCAATCTCCACCTACGGCCATACTACCTTGAAAGCGCCCGATCCCGTCAGATCTCGGAAGCTAAGCAGGGTGAGGCTTGATTAGTACTGGGTTGGGAGACTGCCTGGGAATACCAGGTGCTGTGAGTGTTTTTATTTTTTGCTTCACTAATGAAAATATACATGGCATTCCTTGCAGCAAATGAAAATGTTTCATTTTTTACTACTTTTTTCCCGCAGTGGCAAAGAAATCTATCGTTTTTTCCTCTGAAAGTTCAACACAATGCAACCTTCCAAAATAGAATTCTGACATCAAGAATTCCGTCTATAGTACATTTGAGTGCACCTGTCATTTTCTCAGTCTCTGTGTATGCATGGAGCAAGATATAGGCTCATGGATTTAAGAATGAGAGGATATCATGAGACAGCAATCTCCACCTACGGCCATACTACCTTGACAGCGCCCGATCCCGTCAGATCTCGGAAGCTAAGCAGGGTGAGGCTTGATTAGTACTGGGTTGGGAGACTGCCTGGGAATACCAGGTGCTGTAGGGGTTTTTATTTTTCGCTTCCCTAATGAAAATATACATGGCATTCCTCGCAGCAAATGAAAATGTTTCATTTCTTGCTACTTTTTTCCCGCAGTGGCAAAGAAATATATCGTTTTTTCCTCTGAAAGTTCAACACAATGCAACCTTCCAAAATAGAATTCTGACATCAAGAATTCCGTCTATAGTACATTTGAGTGCACCTGTCATTTTCTCAGTCTCTGTGTATGCATGGAGCAAGATATAGGCTCATGGATTTAAGAATGAGAGGATATCATGAGACAGCAATCTCCACCTACGGCCATACTACCTTGACAGCGCCCGATCCCGTCAGATCTCGGAAGCTAAGCAGGGTGAGGCTTGATTAGTACTGGGTTGGGAGACTGCCTGGGAATACCAGGTGCTGTAGGGGTTTTTATTTTTCGCTTCCCTAATGAAAATATACATGGCATTCCTCGCAGCAAATGAAAATGTTTCATTTCTTGCTACTTTTTTCCCGCAGTGGCAAAGAAATATATCGTTTTTTCCTCTGAAAGTTCAACACAATGCAACCTTCCAAAATAGAATTCTGACATCAAGAATTCCGTCTATAGTACATTTGAGTGCACCTGTCATTTTCTCAGTCTCTGTGTATGCATGGAGCAAGATATAGGCTCATGGATTTAAGAATGAGAGGATATCATGAGACAGCAATCTCCACCTACGGCCATACTACCTTGAAAGCGCCCGATCCCGTCAGATCTCGGAAGCTAAGCAGGGTGAGGCTTGATTAGTACTGGGTTGGGAGACTGCCTGGGAATACCAGGTGCTGTGAGTGTTTTTATTTTTTGCTTCACTAATGAAAATATACATGGCATTCCTTGCAGCAAATGAAAATGTTTCATTTTTTACTACTTTTTTCCCGCAGTGGCAAAGAAATCTATCGTTTTTTCCTCTGAAAGTTCAACACAATGCAACCTTCCAAAATAGAATTCTGACATCAAGAATTCCGTCTATAGTACATTTGAGTGCACCTGTCATTTTCTCAGTCTCTGTGTATGCATGGAGCAAGATATAGGCTCATGGATTTAAGAATGAGAGGATATCATGAGACAGCAATCTCCACCTACGGCCATACTACCTTGACAGCGCCCGATCCCGTCAGATCTCGGAAGCTAAGCAGGGTGAGGCTTGATTAGTACTGGGTTGGGAGACTGCCTGGGAATACCAGGTGCTGTAGGGGTTTTTATTTTTCGCTTCCCTAATGAAAATATACATGGCATTCCTCGCAGCAAATGAAAATGTTTCATTTCTTGCTACTTTTTTCCCGCAGTGGCAAAGAAATATATCGTTTTTTCCTCTGAAAGTTCAACACAATGCAACCTTCCAAAATAGAATTCTGACATCAAGAATTCCGTCTATAGTACATTTGAGTGCACCTGTCATTTTCTCAGTCTCTGTGTATGCATGGAGCAAGATATAGGCTCATGGATTTAAGAATGAGAGGATATCATGAGACAGCAATCTCCACCTACGGCCATACTACCTTGAAAGCGCCCGATCCCGTCAGATCTCGGAAGCTAAGCAGGGTGAGGCTTGATTAGTACTGGGTTGGGAGACTGCCTGGGAATACCAGGTGCTGTGGGTGTTTTTATTTTTTGCTTCCCTAATGAAAATATACATGGCATTCCTTGCAGCAAATGAAAATGTTTCATTTTTTACTACTTTTTTCCCGCAGTGGCAAAGAAATATATCGTTTTTTCCTCAGAAAGTTCAACACAATGCAACCTTCCAAAATAGAATTCTGACATCAAGAATTCCGTCTATAGTACATTTGAGTGCACCTGTCATTTTCTCAGTCTCTGTGTATGCATGGAGCAAGATATAGGCTCATGGATTTAAGAATGAGAGGATATCATGAGACAGCAATCTCCACCTACGGCCATACTACCTTGAAAGCGCCCGATCCCGTCAGATCTCGGAAGCTAAGCAGGGTGAGGCTTGATTAGTACTGGGTTGGGAGACTGCCTGGGAATACCAGGTGCTGTAGGGGTTTTTATTTTTCGCTTCCCTAATGAAAATATACATGGCATTCCTCGCAGCAAATGAAAATGTTTCATTTCTTGCTACTTTTTTCCCGGAGTGGCAAAGAAATATATTGTTTTTTCCTCTGAAAGTTCAACACAATGCAACCTTCCAAAATAGAATTTTGACATCAAGAATTCCGTCTATAGTATATTTGAGTGCACCTGTCATTTTCTCAGTCTCTGATTTAATTTCTCCATTTAAGGTAATTCTTCAAGAATGTATTTTTTTAACGGTCACAATAATACACTTATGCCTCCCATGTCATTTAGAAATATATCATACAGGCCTCAGAACACTCAGCATGTTATATGGTGAGCTTGTGGCTCACAGAGTTGGGGTGTGCAGTGTTCAAGCTGATACTTGGAAGAGATAGTGAGTTCAAATCCAAACAGGAGGAGGTTGAATATAGGCACCTCTGAAATTTTTTACTACTTTTTTCCCGCAGTGGCAAAGAAATCTATCGTTTTTTCCTCTGAAAGTTCAACACAATGCAACCTTCCAAAATAGAATTCTGACATCAAGAATTCCGTCTATAGTACATTTGAGTGCACCTGTCATTTTCTCAGTCTCTGTGTATGCATGGAGCAAGATATAGGCTCATGGATTTAAGAATGAGAGGATATCATGAGACAGCAATCTCCACCTACGGCCATACTACCTTGACAGCGCCCGATCCCGTCAGATCTCGGAAGCTAAGCAGGGTGAGGCTTGATTAGTACTGGGTTGGGAGACTGCCTGGGAATACCAGGTGCTGTGGGTGTTTTTATTTTTTGCTTCCCTAATGAAAATATACATGGCATTCCTTGCAGCAAATGAAAATGTTTCATTTTTTACTACTTTTTTCCCGCAGTGGCAAAGAAATATATCGTTTTTTCCTCAGAAAGTTCAACACAATGCAACCTTCCAAAATAGAATTCTGACATCAAGAATTCCGTCTATAGTACATTTGAGTGCACCTGTCATTTTCTCAGTCTCTGTGTATGCATGGAGCAAGATATAGGCTCATGGATTTAAGAATGAGAGGATATCATGAGACAGCAATCTCCACCTACGGCCATACTACCTTGACAGCGCCCGATCCCGTCAGATCTCGGAAGCTAAGCAGGGTGAGGCTTGATTAGTACTGGGTTGGGAGACTGCCTGGGAATACCAGGTGCTGTAGGGGTTTTTATTTTTCGCTTCCCTAATGAAAATATACATGGCATTCCTCGCAGCAAATGAAAATGTTTCATTTCTTGCTACTTTTTTCCCGCAGTGGCAAAGAAATATATCGTTTTTTCCTCTGAAAGTTCAACACAATGCAACCTTCCAAAATAGAATTCTGACATCAAGAATTCCGTCTATAGTACATTTGAGTGCACCTGTCATTTTCTCAGTCTCTGTGTATGCATGGAGCAAGATATAGGCTCATGGATTTAAGAATGAGAGGATATCATGAGACAGCAATCTCCACCTACGGCCATACTACCTTGAAAGCGCCCGATCCCGTCAGATCTCGGAAGCTAAGCAGGGTGAGGCTTGATTAGTACTGGGTTGGGAGACTGCCTGGGAATACCAGGTGCTGTGAGTGTTTTTATTTTTTGCTTCACTAATCAAAATATACATGGCATTCCTTGCAGCAAATGAAAATGTTTCATTTTTTACTACTTTTTTCCCGCAGTGGCAAAGAAATCTATCGTTTTTTCCTCTGAAAGTTCAACACAATGCAACCTTCCAAAATAGAATTCTGACATCAAGAATTCCGTCTATAGTACATTTGAGTGCACCTGTCATTTTCTCAGTCTCTGTGTATGCATGGAGCAAGATATAGGCTCATGGATTTAAGAATGAGAGGATATCATGAGACAGCAATCTCCACCTACGGCCATACTACCTTGACAGCGCCCGATCCCGTCAGATCTCGGAAGCTAAGCAGGGTGAGGCTTGATTAGTACAGGGTTGGGAGACTGCCTGGGAATACCAGGTGCTGTGGGTGTTTTTATTTTTTGCTTCCCTAATGAAAATATACATGGCATTCCTTGCAGCAAATGAAAATGTTTCATTTTTTACTACTTTTTTCCCGCAGTGGCAAAGAAATATATCGTTTTTTCCTCAGAAAGTTCAACACAATGCAACCTTCCAAAATAGAATTCTGACATCAAGAATTCCGTCTATAGTACATTTGAGTGCACCTGTCATTTTCTCAGTCTCTGTGTATGCATGGAGCAAGATATAGGCTCATGGATTTAAGAATGAGAGGATATCATGAGACAGCAATCTCCACCTACGGCCATACTACCTTGACAGCGCCCGATCCCGTCAGATCTCGGAAGCTAAGCAGGGTGAGGCTTGATTAGTACTGGGTTGGGAGACTGCCTGGGAATACCAGGTGCTGTAGGGGTTTTTATTTTTCGCTTCCCTAATGAAAATATACATGGCATTCCTCGCAGCAAATGAAAATGTTTCATTTCTTGCTACTTTTTTCCCGGAGTGGCAAAGAAATATATTGTTTTTTCCTCTGAAAGTTCAACACAATGCAACCTTCCAAAATAGAATTTTGACATCAAGAATTCCGTCTATAGTATATTTGAGTGCACCTGTCATTTTCTCAGTCTCTGATTTAATTTCTCCATTTAAGGTAATTCTTCAAGAATGTATTTTTTTAACGGTCACAATAATACACTTATGCCTCCCATGTCATTTAGAAATATATCATACAGGCCTCAGAACACTCAGCATGTTATATGGTGAGCTTGTGGCTCACAGAGTTGGGGTGTGCAGTGTTCAAGCTGATACTTGGAAGAGATAGTGAGTTCAAATCCAAACAGGAGGAGGTTGAATATAGGCACCTCTGAAATTTTTTACTACTTTTTTCCCGCAGTGGCAAAGAAATCTATCGTTTTTTCCTCTGAAAGTTCAACACAATGCAACCTTCCAAAATAGAATTCTGACATCAAGAATTCCGTCTATAGTACATTTGAGTGCACCTGTCATTTTCTCAGTCTCTGTGTATGCATGGAGCAAGATATAGGCTCATGGATTTAAGAATGAGAGGATATCATGAGACAGCAATCTCCACCTACGGCCATACTACCTTGACAGCGCCCGATCCCGTCAGATCTCGGAAGCTAAGCAGGGTGAGGCTTGATTAGTACTGGGTTGGGAGACTGCCTGGGAATACCAGGTGCTGTAGGGGTTTTTATTTTTCGCTTCCCTAATGAAAATATACATGGCATTCCTTGCAGCAAATGAAAATGTTTCATTTTTTACTACTTTTTTCCCGCAGTGGCAAAGAAATATATCGTTTTTTCCTCAGAAAGTTCAACACAATGCAACCTTCCAAAATAGAATTCTGACATCAAGAATTCCGTCTATAGTACATTTGAGTGCACCTGTCATTTTCTCAGTCTCTGTGTATGCATGGAGCAAGATATAGGCTCATGGATTTAAGAATGAGAGGATATCATGAGACAGCAATCTCCACCTACGGCCATACTACCTTGACAGCGCCTGATCCCGTCAGATCTCGGAAGCTAAGCAGGGTGAGGCTTGATTAGTACTGGGTTGGGAGACTGCCTGGGAATACCAGGTGCTGTAGGGGTTTTTATTTTTCGCTTCCCTAATGAAAATATACATGGCATTCCTCGCAGCAAATGAAAATGTTTCATTTCTTGCTACTTTTTTCCCGCAGTGGCAAAGAAATATATCGTTTTTTCCTCTGAAAGTTCAACACAATGCAACCTTCCAAAATAGAATTCTGACATCAAGAATTCCGTCTATAGTACATTTGAGTGCACCTGTCATTTTCTCAGTCTCTGTGTATGCATGGAGCAAGATATAGGCTCATGGATTTAAGAATGAGAGGATATCATGAGACAGCAATCTCCACCTACGGCCATACTACCTTGAAAGCGCCCGATCCCGTCAGATCTCGGAAGCTAAGCAGGGTGAGGCTTGATTAGTACTGGGTTGGGAGACTGCCTGGGAATACCAGGTGCTGTGAGTGTTTTTATTTTTTGCTTCACTAATCAAAATATACATGGCATTCCTTGCAGCAAATGAAAATGTTTCATTTTTTACTACTTTTTTCCCGCAGTGGCAAAGAAATCTATCGTTTTTTCCTCTGAAAGTTCAACACAATGCAACCTTCCAAAATAGAATTCTGACATCAAGAATTCCGTCTATAGTACATTTGAGTGCACCTGTCATTTTCTCAGTCTCTGTGTATGCATGGAGCAAGATATAGGCTCATGGATTTAAGAATGAGAGGATATCATGAGACAGCAATCTCCACCTACGGCCATACTACCTTGACAGCGCCCGATCCCGTCAGATCTCGGAAGCTAAGCAGGGTGAGGCTTGATTAGTACTGGGTTGGGAGACTGCCTGGGAATACCAGGTGCTGTAGGGGTTTTTATTTTTCGCTTCCCTAATGAAAATATACATGGCATTCCTCGCAGCAAATGAAAATGTTTCATTTCTTGCTACTTTTTTCCCGCAGTGGCAAAGAAATATATCGTTTTTTCCTCTGAAAGTTCAACACAATGCAACCTTCCAAAATAGAATTCTGACATCAAGAATTCCGTCTATAGTACATTTGAGTGCACCTGTCATTTTCTCAGTCTCTGTGTATGCATGGAGCAAGATATAGGCTCATGGATTTAAGAATGAGAGGATATCATGAGACAGCAATCTCCACCTACGGCCATACTACCTTGACAGCGCCCGATCCCGTCAGATCTCGGAAGCTAAGCAGGGTGAGGCTTGATTAGTACTGGGTTGGGAGACTGCCTGGGAATACCAGGTGCTGTAGGGGTTTTTATTTTTCGCTTCCCTAATGAAAATATACATGGCATTCCTCGCAGCAAATGAAAATGTTTCATTTCTTGCTACTTTTTTCCCGCAGTGGCAAAGAAATATATCGTTTTTTCCTCTGAAAGTTCAACACAATGCAACCTTCCAAAATAGAATTCTGACATCAAGAATTCCGTCTATAGTACATTTGAGTGCACCTGTCATTTTCTCAGTCTCTGTGTATGCATGGAGCAAGATATAGGCTCATGGATTTAAGAATGAGAGGATATCATGAGACAGCAATCTCCACCTACGGCCATACTACCTTGAAAGCGCCCGATCCCGTCAGATCTCGGAAGCTAAGCAGGGTGAGGCTTGATTAGTACTGGGTTGGGAGACTGCCTGGGAATACCAGGTGCTGTGGGTGTTTTTATTTTTTGCTTCCCTAATGAAAATATACATGGCATTCCTTGCAGCAAATGAAAATGTTTCATTTTTTACTACTTTTTTCCCGCAGTGGCAAAGAAATATATCGTTTTTTCCTCAGAAAGTTCAACACAATGCAACCTTCCAAAATAGAATTCTGACATCAAGAATTCCGTCTATAGTACATTTGAGTGCACCTGTCATTTTCTCAGTCTCTGTGTATGCATGGAGCAAGATATAGGCTCATGGATTTAAGAATGAGAGGATATCATGAGACAGCAATCTCCACCTACGGCCATACTACCTTGAAAGCGCCCGATCCTGTCAGATCTCGGAAACTAAGCAGGGTGAGGCTTGATTAGTCCTGGGTTGGGAGACTGCCTGGGAATACCAGGTGCTGTAGGGGTTTTTATTTTTCGCTTCCCTAATGAAAATATACATGGCATTCCTCGCAGCAAATGAAAATGTTTCATTTCTTGCTACTTTTTTCCCGGAGTGGCAAAGAAATATATTGTTTTTTCCTCTGAAAGTTCAACACAATGCAACCTTCCAAAATAGAATTCTGACATCAAGAATTCCGTCTATAGTATATTTGAGTGCACCTGTCATTTTCTCAGTCTCTGATTTAATTTCTCCATTTAAGGTAATTCTTCAAGAATGTATTTTTTTAACGGTCACAATAATACACTTATGCCTCCCATGTCATTTAGAAATATATCATACAGGCCTCAGAACACTCAGCATGTTATATGGTGAGCTTGTGGCTCACAGAGTTGGGGTGTGCAGTGTTCAAGCTGATACTTGGAAGAGATAGTGAGTTCAAATCCAAACAGGAGGAGGTTGAATATAGGCACCTCTGAAATTTTTTACTACTTTTTTCCCGCAGTGGCAAAGAAATCTATCGTTTTTTCCTCTGAAAGTTCAACACAATGCAACCTTCCAAAATAGAATTCTGACATCAAGAATTCCGTCTATAGTACATTTGAGTGCACCTGTCATTTTCTCAGTCTCTGTGTATGCATGGAGCAAGATATAGGCTCATGGATTTAAGAATGAGAGGATATCATGAGACAGCAATCTCCACCTACGGCCATACTACCTTGACAGCGCCCGATCCCGTCAGATCTCGGAAGCTAAGCAGGGTGAGGCTTGATTAGTACTGGGTTGGGAGACTGCCTGGGAATACCAGGTGCTGTAGGGGTTTTTATTTTTCGCTTCCCTAATGAAAATATACATGGCATTCCTCGCAGCAAATGAAAATGTTTCATTTCTTGCTACTTTTTTCCCGCAGTGGCAAAGAAATATATCGTTTTTTCCTCTGAAAGTTCAACACAATGCAACCTTCCAAAATAGAATTCTGACATCAAGAATTCCGTCTATAGTACATTTGAGTGCACCTGTCATTTTCTCAGTCTCTGTGTATGCATGGAGCAAGATATAGGCTCATGGATTTAAGAATGAGAGGATATCATGAGACAGCAATCTCCACCTACGGCCATACTACCTTGACAGCGCCCGATCCCGTCAGATCTCGGAAGCTAAGCAGGGTGAGGCTTGATTAGTACTGGGTTGGGAGACTGCCTGGGAATACCAGGTGCTGTAGGGGTTTTTATTTTTCGCTTCCCTAATGAAAATATACATGGCATTCCTCGCAGCAAATGAAAATGTTTCATTTCTTGCTACTTTTTTCCCGGAGTGGCAAAGAAATATATTGTTTTTTCCTCTGAAAGTTCAACACAATGCAACCTTCCAAAATAGAATTCTGACATCAAGAATTCCGTCTATAGTATATTTGAGTGCACCTGTCATTTTCTCAGTCTCTGATTTAATTTCTCCATTTAAGGTAATTCTTCAAGAATGTATTTTTTTAACGGTCACAATAATACACTTATGCCTCCCATGTCATTTAGAAATATATCATACAGGCCTCAGAACACTCAGCATGTTATATGGTGAGCTTGTGGCTCACAGAGTTGGGGTGTGCAGTGTTCAAGCTGATACTTGGAAGAGATAGTGAGTTCAAATCCAAACAGGAGGAGGTTGAATATAGGCACCTCTGAAATTTTTTACTACTTTTTTCCCGCAGTGGCAAAGAAATCTATCGTTTTTTCCTCTGAAAGTTCAACACAATGCAACCTTCCAAAATAGAATTCTGACATCAAGAATTCCGTCTATAGTACATTTGAGTGCACCTGTCATTTTCTCAGTCTCTGTGTATGCATGGAGCAAGATATAGGCTCATGGATTTAAGAATGAGAGGATATCATGAGACAGCAATCTCCACCTACGGCCATACTACCTTGACAGCGCCCGATCCCGTCAGATCTCGGAAGCTAAGCAGGGTGAGGCTTGATTAGTACTGGGTTGGGAGACTGCCTGGGAATACCAGGTGCTGTGGGTGTTTTTATTTTTTGCTTCCCTAATGAAAATATACATGGCATTCCTTGCAGCAAATGAAAATGTTTCATTTTTTACTACTTTTTTCCCGCAGTGGCAAAGAAATATATCGTTTTTTCCTCAGAAAGTTCAACACAATGCAACCTTCCAAAATAGAATTCTGACATCAAGAATTCCGTCTATAGTACATTTGAGTGCACCTGTCATTTTCTCAGTCTCTGTGTATGCATGGAGCAAGATATAGGCTCATGGATTTAAGAATGAGAGGATATCATGAGACAGCAATCTCCACCTACGGCCATACTACCTTGACAGCGCCCGATCCCGTCAGATCTCGGAAGCTAAGCAGGGTGAGGCTTGATTAGTACTGGGTTGGGAGACTGCCTGGGAATACCAGGTGCTGTAGGGGTTTTTATTTTTCGCTTCCCTAATGAAAATATACATGGCATTCCTCGCAGCAAATGAAAATGTTTCATTTCTTGCTACTTTTTTCCCGCAGTGGCAAAGAAATATATCGTTTTTTCCTCTGAAAGTTCAACACAATGCAACCTTCCAAAATAGAATTCTGACATCAAGAATTCCGTCTATAGTACATTTGAGTGCACCTGTCATTTTCTCAGTCTCTGTGTATGCATGGAGCAAGATATAGGCTCATGGATTTAAGAATGAGAGGATATCATGAGACAGCAATCTCCACCTACGGCCATACTACCTTGAAAGCGCCCGATCCCGTCAGATCTCGGAAGCTAAGCAGGGTGAGGCTTGATTAGTACTGGGTTGGGAGACTGCCTGGGAATACCAGGTGCTGTGAGTGTTTTTATTTTTTGCTTCACTAATCAAAATATACATGGCATTCCTTGCAGCAAATGAAAATGTTTCATTTTTTACTACTTTTTTCCCGCAGTGGCAAAGAAATCTATCGTTTTTTCCTCTGAAAGTTCAACACAATGCAACCTTCCAAAATAGAATTCTGACATCAAGAATTCCGTCTATAGTACATTTGAGTGCACCTGTCATTTTCTCAGTCTCTGTGTATGCATGGAGCAAGATATAGGCTCATGGATTTAAGAATGAGAGGATATCATGAGACAGCAATCTCCACCTACGGCCATACTACCTTGACAGCGCCCGATCCCGTCAGATCTCGGAAGCTAAGCAGGGTGAGGCTTGATTAGTACTGGGTTGGGAGACTGCCTGGGAATACCAGGTGCTGTGGGTGTTTTTATTTTTTGCTTCCCTAATGAAAATATACATGGCATTCCTTGCAGCAAATGAAAATGTTTCATTTTTTACTACTTTTTTCCCGCAGTGGCAAAGAAATCTATCGTTTTTTCCTCTGAAAGTTCAACACAATGCAACCTTCCAAAATAGAATTCTGACATCAAGAATTCCGTCTATAGTACATTTGAGTGCACCTGTCATTTTCTCAGTCTCTGTGTATGCATGGAGCAAGATATAGGCTCATGGATTTAAGAATGAGAGGATATCATGAGACAGCAATCTCCACCTACGGCCATACTACCTTGACAGCGCCCGATCCCGTCAGATCTCGGAAGCTAAGCAGGGTGAGGCTTGATTAGTACTGGGTTGGGAGACTGCCTGGGAATACCAGGTGCTGTAGGGGTTTTTATTTTTCGCTTCCCTAATGAAAATATACATGGCATTCCTCGCAGCAAATGAAAATGTTTCATTTCTTGCTACTTTTTTCCCGCAGTGGCAAAGAAATATATCGTTTTTTCCTCTGAAAGTTCAACACAATGCAACCTTCCAAAATAGAATTCTGACATCAAGAATTCCGTCTATAGTACATTTGAGTGCACCTGTCATTTTCTCAGTCTCTGTGTATGCATGGAGCAAGATATAGGCTCATGGATTTAAGAATGAGAGGATATCATGAGACAGCAATCTCCACCTACGGCCATACTACCTTGACAGCGCCCGATCCCGTCAGATCTTGGAAGCTAAGCAGGGTGAGGCTTGATTAGTACTGGGTTGGGAGACTGCCTGGGAATACCAGGTGCTGTAGGGGTTTTTATTTTTCGCTTCCCTAATGAAAATATACATGGCATTCCTCGCAGCAAATGAAAATGTTTCATTTCTTGCTACTTTTTTCCCGCAGTGGCAAAGAAATATATCGTTTTTTCCTCTGAAAGTTCAACACAATGCAACCTTCCAAAATAGAATTCTGACATCAAGAATTCCGTCTATAGTACATTTGAGTGCACCTGTCATTTTCTCAGTCTCTGTGTATGCATGGAGCAAGATATAGGCTCATGGATTTAAGAATGAGAGGATATCATGAGACAGCAATCTCCACCTACGGCCATACTACCTTGAAAGCGCCCGATCCCGTCAGATCTCGGAAGCTAAGCAGGGTGAGGCTTGATTAGTACTGGGTTGGGAGACTGCCTGGGAATACCAGGTGCTGTGGGTGTTTTTATTTTTTGCTTCCCTAATGAAAATATACATGGCATTCCTTGCAGCAAATGAAAATGTTTCATTTTTTACTACTTTTTTCCCGCAGTGGCAAAGAAATATATCGTTTTTTCCTCAGAAAGTTCAACACAATGCAACCTTCCAAAATAGAATTCTGACATCAAGAATTCCGTCTATAGTACATTTGAGTGCACCTGTCATTTTCTCAGTCTCTGTGTATGCATGGAGCAAGATATAGGCTCATGGATTTAAGAATGAGAGGATATCATGAGACAGCAATCTCCACCTACGGCCATACTACCTTGAAAGCGCCCGATCCCGTCAGATCTCGGAAGCTAAGCAGGGTGAGGCTTGATTAGTCCTGG